>NC_041231.1:71820475-71854312 GCF_002837175.3 Physeter macrocephalus
CTGGGCCCGTGAGCCGTGGCCGCTGAGCCTGCGCTCCGCAACGGGAGAGGCCACAGCAGTGAGAGGCCCGCATACCGCAAAAAAAAAACAACAACAAATTTGCACGATTTAATGACCTAGCATGCTTCAAGTTTACAAACCACATGCAGTAATTTGTGTAACTGCCTTCTCATATTTAAACCTTTATATTCTTTTGATTTGTCCCGTTTATTATTGGTTACTAGGCAAAGAATACCTTTGTACACAGAGCTTTTTTCCCCCCTCCTTTCGACTTACTTTCTTAGAATAAGTTCCTAGGAAAGAAATTCTTAACTTTCCCTCCACTCCTTCAAACTCTAACTACTCTCTCTTCCTTTCTTTACTCCTATAACCTTGCTTCTTCAGTCTTTTTGCTTAGCCCTTTGCCTTCCCTAACATAACTGATCTCTCTCAGTTGGCTCTGTCTAGTGGTTGTTTAGGTACCGCAAAAGCTCTCTTGCTTTTAGATCCCAGCTTGACCTCACCATCCCTTTGGTGGTCCAACATTCTGCAGTGCCTTGTGAGGGCTGCTTCTTGCTCTCATTTCTAAACCCTTCCTCTTAGCACAGGGTCCACTCCACTCCTACACTGAGGTTAAAGTCAGCCAGTGATCTCTTTGTAACTTAGTCCAAAGGCTTTTTTCTTGATTTTTATCTCCCCCTGGAGCTGCTACTCTGAAAGGTCCTTCAGGTCTTTCTCTTTCTTTGCCTGCATGTGTCTCCACGCACAGTTTATCTCTTCCATAGAACTTTCTCTAAGGATTGGGATACGCCCACTCTTTTGAGTGCACATTCAACCCAGACATAGCTCCTTCCCTTTGCTCCAAAGAGCTTGTAGGCAGACAGTATTGAGAGTCTTCTACTTATAGTTTCAAAATAATCAAACCTTTGTGATAAATTTAAGGATCATAGGCCATATTGCGCCAAGTAACGGAAGATCTACAAAATGAGGTCCACAAATCGGCAGCATCAGTGTCACCTGGGAGCTTGTTAGAAATGCATAACTGTAAGCTCCACCCCAGGCCTACTAAATCAGAATCTAGATGTTTAACATGACCCCCAGGTGATTCACATGTACATTAACGTATAAGAAGCACCAGTATAGTGGACCAGTGAGTGCCTATCACTAAGAGTCTCCATCAAAAGTACTCCAAGGACCCCTTGGGAACCTCAAACCAATGACTTTCACCTTTAGTTGGGCAAAGTTTGGTGTGATGGTGATCTTGCTGTCACAGCTATCACCCTTTCATGGACAGGTGGCTAGGTGTGTGGCCTCCCTCCTTCATCATTTTAGGTACAGGTTTATCCCTCTGAAGATGCAAAAGGGTTTGAAGAGGACAATCTTTCCCAAGAAAGGAAGACTGTTCTTCAACCAAGAGCATAGGTAAGCTTATAGACTCTTTGGTAAAGTGGACACATCCTGCTAGGGGTGAGAAAAATGGTTCCTATCATCTTTTCCAACAAAAAATGTGTGTGAACAACATAGAACCAAAAGACAAGAATAGTTTATACTCTTCATTCTCTCATTCAGTAAATATTAAGCACCTACTGTGTGCCAAGCACTATTCTAGGTGAGAATAGCAGAGAAGAGCAGAGAACAAAGCAGACAAAAATCCTTGCCTTAGTGAAATTTACATTCTAGGGGGTGGAGATGGACAAGAAACAGGTATATAGTATGGAAGGTAGGGAGAGTGCTTTAAAGAAAAATAGAGTGGTGGAGCCCGCTATTTAAGGTGGGTGGTAGGGGAGGGTATCCCCAAGGTGAAGACACTTGGGAATATGGAATGTGGAGCAAGCCATCCAGATATTTGGGGGAAGAGAATTCCAAGCAGAGGAAATGGCATATACAAAGACCTTGAGGTAGGAACATGCTTGGAGTGTTCAAGGGATAGCAAAAAGGCAGTAAGTGTGGTTGGAGCAGATTAAGCAAGGAACAGTGTGGAACCAAATCATATAGGGTCTTTAAGGAGCTTGAATTTTGTGCCAAGTGTGATGGAGCCATTGCAAGATATTGATCAGAGGAGTGACATAATCTGACTGACATTCTAAAAGGCTCTCTCTCTGCTGTGTGGGGAACAGACTCTAAGGGGGCAAGAGTGGAAGCAAGAGGCCTAATAGCAGGCTGCTGTAAAGATGTGGGTGGTTTCGATTTGGGTGGTCATAGTGGTGGTGAAAAAAGGCCCAACAGTCTCAACTTCCCTAACAAAGAGTATTTTTAAAGTTATCGCTAGACAAGTAGAGTAAACTTTTTTTTTATCTTGGATGGGAAAATGGCTTAGATGTAAAAAATAAAGAGTAAGAATATTAAGGGCTTCTCTGGGTTGAACAATGTTAAGGCATCCCCTGGGAATCAGTGTTATTTAACATTTCATAAATGATTAAGAAAAAGGAATACTTTGAGACATTTCTAGGTACACAAATTATACTCTGCTTTCCACATAGGAAAATGTCAAGTCAACAGGGGGCATCTCCTGGAACATTTCTAAAGCTATGTGAATTGGCTGGAAAGTGGCAGGTCACTTGCCAGGTAGACAAGTGTAAGGCAGCTCACATAGGGGGAGACAATTCAGGTGACATCTTTAAGATAATGAACTCTGAGTTGCCAGCTGCCACCGAGGAAAGGGATCAGAAGTTGCTGTAGATTAGCCCTTCAAGACATCAGCTCTTGTAAAATCCAAAATGCCAGTAAAATTTCTGGTGGTCCAGAGTGAAGACAAAACATCAGTTTCAACAAAAACCTCAGGAAATGCCTTTTGGATCTCAGTATGCAGTGCTAGCCACCGCATCCTAAGAAAAAGAGCCAAAGAAAGGCAGCTTAAAGGATTAAAAGGATAGAGCAGCTTTTGTTTGATGGAGCAAATGCCCATAAAGGTGACTATGAGACAAGATAAGATGAAAGTCTATAAAAAGATGAGAAATTCAGAGAAAATTAAAATAGCCCTTTTCATACAATCTCATGATTGTAAAATCAGGGGACAAAAGAAGCTTGAAAATGGAGGTATTTCTGTGTAGAAAGGGGCCATCAGAGGGCATATAAAAGGTCCTTTAGACCTTCCAACATGTGGAAGGACTGTGCTAGCAGTAACCAGGAGTGGGGGTGGGGAACGATGAGCCTATCTCATCAGTCCTTCCTTGGGACAAAAACTACTCTGGACTAGGGTGTGCTCCCTGCCCACCCTCCCCGGCCCCACCTCAGTCACTGTGGTGTATAACCACAGAAACTCAAAAAGAGCAAAAAACACCAACAAGACATTCAAAGGATTCAAAATGCTAATATTAAATCTCATTCTGAGTCAAAACTAGGTTGAAAATAAATTCAAGAGCGAAGGATTTATAATTGATTAATAAGGGACATTAAGGATGTTTGAGGGTTCATCCTTAATTTTTGTGATTCATGCCTTGGAGATGCGTTATGTCCTCTCAAGAAATGTTACTTCGAGACTTCCCTGGTGGCGCAGTGGTTAAGAATCCGCCTGCCAATGCAGGGGACACGGGTTCGATCCCTAGTCTGGGAGGATCCCACATGCCGCGGAGTAACTGGGCTCGTGAGCCACAACTACTGAGCCTGCGCTCTAGAACCTGCGAGCCACAACCACTGAAGCCCGCGTACCTAGAGCCCGGGCTCCACAACAAGGGAAGCCACCGCAATGAGAAGCCCACGCACTGAAACGAAGAGTAGCCCCTTCTCGTTGCAACTAGAGAAAGCCTGTGCGCAGCAAGAAGACCCAACACAGCCAAAAACAAATAAGTAAATAAATAAATAAATAAAAAAGAAATGTTACTTTGTAGTCTGAACTGGATAGATAAAATAAGAATATTTCCTCAACAGTTTGTCAGCATCTGGGTTCTCATAGTCAGAAAGTGACAGTTATTGGTTGAAACAGAGATTTGATCATTTGAATTTCACCTACAGCACAAGTCCTTTAATAGTGATCAATTACCCGAGGAGAGCGAGGCTCTTGTGAACCAACCGTTACTCACGTGTTGAACAGTTAGCAACTCTGGGCCATCGGGTCAGTATCGATCTTCCTCCACAGATTAAAATATATCAGGGTCCGAACGGAACGGGGGAGGGGAGAAGGTAATAACTAGAGTGTCGTTGAGTTGGGAGATGTTAAAAATGGGCTGCAACCAACACATGGGCCTTTATTTTTAGGTCAAAGATTTATGTATATAAATCTATATGCTCTCTCTTTCCAAAAAATATTAGACTCAGGAACCTCATTACCCTCAAAGAAAACAGCACCCTCTCCTCCTTCCCATAGGTCCCTTTCTTTACCTGCTTCTCCTGCCTGGGTTAAGGAACTTTCAGCCCCGCCTCCCGGCTCGTCCAAGCTCCGCCTGCCCGGTTCACCTGTGTGCCCAGCCCCTGACGTTACCGTTCGGCTTCAGCGGCCTGCAGGATTCCAGCTCCCGATTGGTCTGTCTGACCACAGCCTGCGCAGCCCACCAATGGCAGCGGCGCTGGGTGGGAGGGTGCCCACATCCAAGATGGCGCCCCCGGGAGCTGGGAGAGGGTGACCGGCAGCGGGGAAGCGGCCTGGGCTGGCCCTGCGATTGCGGGGTCCTGGGGGCATCTCGCTGGGTACCCCCCTGGCCAGCCTACAAGGCCTTCCCCGGGCCGGAGCAATGGCCGCCGAGAACAGCAAGCAGTTTTGGAAGAGGAGCGCCAAGCTACCGGGGAGGTGAGCCTAGGACGCTGAGAAGAGGGGATTGGACCAAACCCTTCCAGATCCTAAGCCCTAAATCCCGCGGGCCTGGGGCGTCAGCGACCCAAGAAGCCTGGTTTGCGGAACCTGGGCGGGGGGAGCTGGGGCTGCCTGGTGGCGGGAGGACAGCTGTCAGGCAAAGGAGCGGGCACCGAGCTTTGGAGGTGGCTGGGTGTGGGAGCAGATCCGGGACTGGGGGCGTAGGGCTCTGGAGGGGCTCCCCTCGGCCGGGAGGTGGTCGGAGTTCGGGCATAGGGGACAGTGGAATTGGGTGAATAATCAGTGTCGATCCTGGGTTTGGAAGGCCATCCCCAGAGCTGCTTTTCACTTTAAACAGAACTCCTTCGTGGGGGGAGGGGGGGGTCTCCACCGCGCACAGGTGGTTGTTTTGCACGAGGATGGCCCCTTCCGTTGCTCCCCCAGCTCTGCACGTACGAATTTTTCTCCTGGACTCCCAAAAAAGTTCTGGTGGGAGCGTCTGCGGGGGGACAAGAAAAGTGAGGAAAATTCTTAAGCTCGACCTTACTTTATCTTGAGTTGGCCCTTTCCCGTTAGGAATTATTACAGGGTGACCTAGAGTTGAGAATATTTCTTTAGCGTTTTCTAAGGATTTGATCAACCCCAAGTGACCTCTTCCCCTCTGCCTGGTAATGTACTTCTTGCATTAAATTGTTTAGTAGGAGAACAGACTTTCTAAGTTACTCTCCACTCCCACCATCACCCCCTTTTTGGTATATGTTGAGTCTCTTAGCAGTTGTACATTGGTCAGTCTACTGTTGGTTTATAGTTTAAATTTGTTTGGGGGTAGTCCTAAGGAGTAAAAGGAGTGTATAATTCATTCTTAAATTTAAGATTTCTGACAGCCACAGTCTACTTGATAATGAAATTCATGTTTGGTTGTGCCCCACGTGCTACCCTTCCTTATTGATTGATTCAGGGATAATCCTTTAAACCTGTGGCTTTTTTTTTTTTTTAATAGCAAGAGAGAAATGAGCGTCAGTGGTTGCTATACAGCAGTCTTATTTTATTTAGGATCCTGTTAGATATCTGGAGATCAACTTTAAGTAATACAGGGGAATGCAGAAATAGCTTCAGGTTAAAGTGCTGTGGAATCACAGTGTTAATATTAATGCTAAAGACTTCTATGTTTTTAGATAGGCACCACTTCCTGCCAACTGATTCTTTTTCCTTCCTGGTCTAGGGAGCTCTCCAGTCTCATTAACTGCTGTTCTCTGGGGATTTCCATGGTGAGATCATTAAATTTTGACATCTGAAGGTTATAATCAGAACCTATGGGAAAACTGTTAAATCAGGAAGCAGTGTTTGAGATGTGGGACATGGCAAAGTATGTTGTGCCTACTGACTGCTGGTCGTTATTAACCGTTTTTGTTTTCATATTTCCTCTTTTGGATTGTAGAAACAGTCATCTTTTTTGCAAAGCACTACTTTTGTGAGATAGGAAGAGGAGTCTTTTCAGTTTCTTCAAGTTTCTGGCTTCCTTTTTCATTTTGAAGAGGAATATACAGGAAGAGAAGAGAGAACATTTGAGTTCTGAAAGACTTGGATTATTATGGGACTGTTATCGGTGTGATCAAGGGCAAATGATTTACTTAATCTCTTTAGGCCTCAGTTTGCTTATCTGTGAAATGAGGATAAAAGTACTTTCTTAAAGGTTCCTGTGAGTACTGAATTAAACACCGTATTTGTAAAGAACCTAGGACAGTTTTATTTAGCGCATTATAGTTGCTCGATAAATACTAGTTATTAGTATTACTGTTATTATTAGATAAAGTAAACATTTAAAAGAATGTTTCTCTGATCCTTACTCCAGTGCTAGGTATTTATTTTCATTGTTTATCTTAAGGCATTAAAATGTTGCCAAAATTCATAATAGTACCTTGCTTGTTGAAGACAAACATTGTTCAGCTGTGTGCTTTTAGCAGGGAAGCCCCAGGAGCCCCCGGTTATGGGAGAAAACTAAAGTTCTTTTAGATAGAAAGTGCTTTGATTTAAGGAAAGTATTAGGACATTTTCTCAAGAACAGAACTTTTGCATTTGTACTCTTTCAGTCATACTGAAGAAAAACTTTCTCTGGTTGGGGAAATGACACAGATAACTGTGTCTAGGTCCATGGCAACCTAGAAGTGAAACTAGTTTACTCTTTGCAAATTGAAAGGTAAAAATTCAAAGAGATGGCAGATTACCTTCAGTTTCTTTGATCATGGTCCAGCAACCTTAATTACAACAAATAGGAATTTTATGTAGTAAAATAGCCTCAAGTTCAAAATGAATTAAACATCCTTATGTAAAAATAATAGCTTTATTGAGATAATTCACATATCATAAAAATTCACCCTTTTAAAGTGTATAATTCAGTGGTATTCAGTATATTCATCTAGAGTATAAATGGTTTTGTGCAGCCATCACCACTAATTTCAAAACATTTTCATCACCCCGAAAAGAAACCTCATAGCCATTAGTAGTCACTCCCCATCCCTTCCTCCATCTGGTCCCTGGCAACCACTAATCTTTCTGTTTCTATGGATTTACCTATTCTGAACATTTCATGTAAATGGCATAATGTGATATGAAGCCTTTTGTGCCTGGTTTCTTTTATTAAGTGTAATGTTTTCAAGACTCATTCATGTTGTGGCATGTATCAGTATTTCATTCCTTTAATGGCTAAATAATATTCCTTGCATGGAAGTACCTCATTTTGTTTATCCATTCATTAGTTGATGGACATTAGGGTTGTTTCCACTTTTTGGCTATTATGAATAATGCTATGAAATTCATGTGCAGGTTTTTGTGTGAAAGTATGTTTTCTATTCTTTTGAGTATATGTAGGAGTGGAATTGCTGGGTCATATGGTATTTTGATGGAATTAAACATCTTTTTTAAGTTCTTTCAGTTATTCATAAGAGCCCCATGTACTTAATACATCAAATGGTCCTTGTGTGGATGCCTAGGAAGACAGGACATAGTATGTACCATGTAGTTAAGAATACAGACTCTGGAAACTTGAAACTAGTAGGTAAATAAGTTCTGGAGAGTTAATGGACAGCATAGTGAGTATAGTCAACAACACTCTGTTATAAACTTTAAAGTAGCTAAGAGACTAGATCTTAATTGTTCTAACCACAAAGAAGAAATGGTAATTATGTGACATGATAGAGGTGTTAGCCAATGCGACAGTGGTAATCATATTGCAGTACAGTCAGCCCTCAGTGTCTGGGGGGGGATTGGTTCCAGGACCCCTCAGATACCAAAATCTGCAGATGCTCAAGTCCTTTATATGAAATGGCAGAATGGTTGGCCCTCAATATCCGTGGGTTCCACATCCATCCGTAGATTCAGCCAACCGTGGATCAAACTTAGGAGGGCAACTGTAAGTGTACTGAACCAACAGAATGTACATCTTAAACTTACACAATGTTATATGTCAATCATATCTCCAAAAAAGGAGAAAAAACAAAAAAGAATGCAAGCTCTGGAACCTGACTGCCTGGTTTCAAATCCCAGCTCTGCCACTTTCTAACTGTGTGACCTTGGGCAGTTACTTAACCTCTTTGTGCCTTAGTTTCCTCATCTGTAAAATGGGGACAGAATGTTTACCTTATAAGGCTGTTATGAGGATTAAATGAGATAATGCATAGAAAGTACATAGAAGGTACTCACTAATATTAGCCATTATGAAAATGATAGTTGTGATTACAGTAGCTCCTATTTTTATTTGTTTCTCCTACTTGCTCTAGTTTCTGAAACTGGAATTGAGAAACTGATCAGTGGTGTGTCTGGAGCCCCCAGTGAGTCCTGGGTGGAAAAAAATACCACCTGTTGTTAATTAGGCAGAGGGTTTACGGAGGCACAGAGAAGCCTAATGCAGGGTCTCTGTGGCTGTCAGGTGTTCGTTAGCGATGAAGAGTATGATTTTGAGCAATGGTTCTCAAACTTTAATGAGACACCTGGAAGGCTCGTTAAAACATAGATTGCCAGGGCTTTCCTGGTGGCGCAGTGGTTGGGAGTCCGCCTGCCGATTCAGGGGACACGGGTTCGTGCCCCGGTCCAGGAAGATCCCACATGCCGGGGAGCGGCTAGGGCCATGAGCCATGGCCGCTGAGCCTGCGCATCCGGAGCCTGCGCTCTGCAACAGGAGAGGCCACAAAAGTGAGGGGCCCGCGTACCGCAAAAAGAAACCCCCAAAAACAAAAAAACATAGATTGCCAGGCCCCACTTCCAGAGTTTCTTTTTTTTTAAAATTAAATAATTAATTAATTTTTGGCTCCATTGCATGTTTGTTCATTGTGGTGCGTGGGCTTCTCATTGCAGTGGCTTCTCTTGTTGCGGAGCACAGGCTCTAGGGACGCGGGCTTCTGTAGCTATGGCTCAAAGGCTCTAGAGCACAGGCTCAGCGGCCGTGGCTCACGGGCTTAGCTGCTCCACGGCATGTGGGATCTTCCCGGACCAGTCCTCGAACCCATGTCTCCTACATTGGCAGACAGATTCTTAACCACTGCGCCTCCAGGGAAGCCCACTTCCAGAGTTTCCAATTCAGTAGGTCTGAGGTGGAACCTGAGAAGTTGAGCTTCTAAGAAGTTCCCAAAGGATACCGCTACTGCTAATCTGGGAGCTGCACTTTGAGAACCACTGAGAAAAGTAGCCCTGAATTAGATTGAAAGAAACCTGATTCCTAGTGCTGGATGCTTTTGCCGTATGGATACTGAACAATTTTTTTTTTTTTTTGGCCACACCATGAGGCATGTGGGATCTTAGTTCCCCGACTAGGGATCGAACCTGTGCCCCCTGCAGTAGAAGTGCGGAGTCTTAACCACTGGACTGCCAGGGAAGTCCCTGGATGCTGAACAATTAATGCATCTCTGTTTTGCTGTCTAATAGCATCTCTCACGTAACACATCCAAGCAGAACTCTTGATTTCCACATCTGCCCACTCCTGCAAAGCTGTTCTGTCCATCTCACTTAATGGCCCATTGACCAAGTTCCTCAGACCAAAAATCCTAATGTCTTTCATCCTTCTCTTTATCTTCCTGCCACATCCAGTTCATTACAAGTCCTGTGTTGGCTTGTCAAAATATATCCTGAATATGAGCGGTTCTCACCACTTCTCCCCCTACTACCAGGATCAGACTGAGTCCTCTCTTGCCTGGACCACTGCTATACCTTCCTAACTGGTCTCCCTGCTGTGAGTGGAGTCGGTGCCCCTAATCCCTATTGTTCAAGTCAGCTGTAGTTAGGAGGCTACTGCAGTTAGTAGAGGGAGAGGTTGAGAGGGCTTGGACTAGGGCAATGGCAATAAAGGACAAGTTTGGGAATATCTACAGGACTTGATAAATCATTGGATTTGAGGAGTAAGGGAGAAGGAGGTGCCAAAGAGATGTCACCTTCAGGTTTCTGGCTTGGGTGGTCAGGTAAGATTGTGGTGTCCTATCCTCAGAAAAAGCCACATTTTTGGACAACGTACTAACTACTCCATGCTCAGTTTTCTTATCTATGAAATGAGAAGTCTGGATTAAGTGAGCTCTGAGGCTCTTACCAGTTCTGACGTTGAATGTTAAACTTGCCAACTCCAACTCGTGTCACTGGATATTTCTCTTTTGCTCTGTCACTCACAAAAGCATGATTGATAGGTAAGAGTAGATTGGGGCGGGGTGGGGGGGCGCCGAAAGTGGGTTTTTCTATCTTGTGCTTTTGAAAGCAGTGTTTCACTGGCCCCACTGAACATCTGAGTGTCACGAAATTGTAGAATGTTAGAATTCCACCCTAAGAGCACTGCCAGTGAGGAAACTGAGGCCAGAGCGGGAACGTGACTTGCCCCAAAGGACACTGTAAATTTCTTGACTCCTGGTCCACACTCTGCTGCTGCTTCCTCCTTCCCTCAATCTCTGCTAAGATTTAGACACCATCTGTCCAAGCACCTCATCCAGTCCAAGGGTGTGGACGCTGCCGTTGAAAAGATGCGGATGAGACTTGGAGTAGGAGAGACAAATGTGAGCCAAAGCTGGGCTCATTTCCCACGTTCTTATTTCCAATCCTTCTGGGAAGGGCTTCTCCCTCTTTTTAAGCAAAAGTGTTTATTGTGAAAGTCAAGGAGCTCTTTTAACATTCAGTGAAGTTGAGAAAAGTGTCTAATCACTTGAATTACTTAGGAGCCCATGGATTTTTAACTGAAACCGTCTCTGTCATTTGGTCATTTTTCATAACACTAATGAATCTGATAGTAGACTCGGTGTAATGGTCCCAGCCTGTCTGGGCAGGTACATTACAACCTATTCTTAGCTTGGAAATGCTTTATTGATAAAGTCAGTGACTAGGAGATACTGAATTATCCCTGAAACAGCCAGTTCTGGAAGACTTCCATCAAGTGAGTGTGTGACCCTGCATTGATTGCCAGCATGTTTGGCTTTAAATTGGATAGCTCTGTTCCATGTTTGCTTTAGCTCCTCTGTCAGTGCTGAACAAACACCTGTTGATTTTTTCCTGCCAAACTTTTTGCACAGTTCCGACTACGTGAACCAGCTATGCCAATACATCCTTTGGTTTATTGAAGAGAACAACGGAGGTTGACCGAGATTTTTGCTTCATTTTGTCTTCGTTGTAGCACAGCCTGTGGCATTCTTTTCTCTGTGTGTGCAGTGTGATTTCTCTGAGAGGCAGTGTGATTGCCTCTTGTTTTTAGGTCTAGCTAGACAAGAGTCAGCTTAAACAGAGGCCTGGGTTTTGTATAGTTCCAGCCTTGACTCACTAAGGATTGTTAAGTGCCTGCTGGTGTGTGTCATGCTCTGCCAGGTGGTGAGGGGACTACAGAAAAAGACATGGTGCCACCACTGCTCAGTAGAAGCTGAGAATCTCCTTGGCAGCACAGCTTCCCCTGGTGAGGATGCTGCGTATTATTGCCTTTCCAGTTTTTCCACTTAACATATGTTACTTTTGTAATCAGAAAAACTTAAACGCAGAGCTGGGTAAAAACACATTGTTGAGTGAGAAAAGCAAGACCTAGACCAATATGTACATGTAGTCTTTTATGTAAAGTTTTAAAACATAAAAAAGATACTATATGTTGTTTATGGATACATGAATATATGTAAAAGTATAAAAGCAGATGGGAAGGATTTTGTACCCACTTCAGGGTAGTGGTTATCTCTTGGGGAGGCAGGGGAATGGGTCTGGGGACTGCAACTGGGACTTCAGGAGTCTCTCTAACGCTTTATTTTCTAAAAAAAAGAAATGTGACAAGTGCTAATATTTATTAAGTCAGAGTGATGGGTTCATGGATGTTATATCTTTCTCTGTACTTTTCTTTGTGTTTGAAAATGTGAATTAAATGCCTTTTACATTTGTGGTAGAGCAAATGTTTTTTAAATTTGTGTTGGAGAAATCAGCCAGCCAGCCATGAAATTAAGTAGTATTTAAAGTAGCATTTATGATTTAGCGTCAAAGTAAGTCATAAATACAGTATGATGTCATTTATATAAAGTCTTTAAAACATGCAAAGCAACACTATATATTGTTTAGGGATACATACATAGAAAATGTAAAAACAAAAATGAGGGTGAAAAACGCCAGATTCAATAAAATGGTTTCCTAGGAGGGGAGGAAGGGTTGTGCTGGGGTTTCAACACCATAATGTCTTATTTCTTTTCTTTTTTTTTGGCTGTGCCACGCGGCATGTGGGATCTTAGTTCCCTGACCAGGGATCAAACCCACGTCCCCTGCATTGGAAGCACAGAGTCTTAACCACTGAACTGCCAGGGAAGTCCGATAATGTCTTATTTCTTATGTAGGTGTTAAGCACCTACCTGGGCGTACCCTATATTATGATCTAAATCTAGTTTATTTTTAAAAATAGCTTATTTTTTTTAAAAGCAATATAAGCCCTGATGTCTGCATTTTAGGGAATCAGAGAAGGAATGGGTTAGTGGATGCTCAGAGAAGGTCTCATGGGGCAGTGGGTGTAGAATTTGAAGGAGTATTTTAGGATGGATAAGATTTTGAAAATAGCATAGGCAGAAGAGCCCAGTTTAGTATTTAAGGTGTTTTGGAAGGTGGAGTGGAGACCAGCCTGCTCTAGAGTTGAGTTTGGGTTTGGGAGGAGTGGATGGTACAGGTTGATAGGTGAATTATACATGCCAGGAAATTGAGCACCTTAATCACCAGGCTCTTTCCGTCTGTCTTCATTTAGTCTCTGTGATCATCTGGGCTTCTCTTCTTTTTCTAACTTCTTGCTTCTCCTTTTTGAGATTCAGTAAACTGATAAATTATACAAAGTGTTCCCGGCACAGATACATCATGGTTTAGTTCAAGAATATGTTAACAAGTTCAATTTATGCTCTGATACCTTTGCTGATGAAGTGCATCATTTATCTTGGCCTTTCTGGCTGTGCCAGCTGGCATCTTTAAAAAATAGCCTACCATGATTTTAAGATCCCTTTCCTGGATGGTAATTGATGGCCTTTGGCCTTTAAACCTGCACAATTAGGATTGTTTTTTTTCTGCATGGATTACTGGCAGGTGGTAATACTCATTTATGGAGAGAACCTAAGGATTCTCCCATATTTTTCTACTCAGTCACCCAACCCAACTTGCCCATTGAGATCTTCCTGCAAAGTTTATTCTCTGATCGTTTGTATTTTACTAACATAGAAGCTTATGGACTTGGAGAGTTCAGGTGTACGCAAGAGTATTTGCAAACATTAAAATAGAAATCAGTGGCCCTTTGGGTTTTCTAGTTTGTTTGTGCTTTTTGTTTTGTCTGAGCTTTCTCTCTCTAAGCCAAACTTTCCTGTATTCTTTAATCCCTCGTATTTTCTCTCTTCTTTTCCTCTGCCTAGGAAACTCTATAAATACATTCAAGTAGTACTGTTTGTATTTCTGTGGTCCTACATGTGATGGTTAATTTACAAATTACTTAACCTTCCAGAGAAGTTTAGGGAGTAGGGATTCTTACAACTAAAAAGGTCAGGGACATAGTCATAACTAAAGATTGTACACAAGAATATTCCCTTTGGGGAACCTCTGGCCCTGTTGGTGGGAATGTAAATTGATACAGCCACTGTGGAGAACAGTATGGATGTTCCTTAAAAACTAAATATAGAACTACCATACAACCCAGCAATCCCACTACTGGGCATATACCCTGAGAAAACCATAATTCAAAAAGAGTTATGTACCACAATGTTCATTGCACCTCTATTTACAATAGCCAGGACATGGAAGCAACCTAAGTGTCCATCAACAGATGAATGGATAAAAAAGATGTTGCACATATATACAATGGAATATTACTAAGCCATAAAAGCAAACGAAATTGAGTTATTTGTACTGAGGTGGATGGACCTATAGTCTGTCATACAGAGTGAAGTTAGTCAGAAAGAGAAAAACAAATACCGCATGCTAACACAATAAAGACGCAGACGTAGGGAATGGACTTGAAGACATGGGGAGGGGGAAGGGTAAGCTGGGAGGAAGTGAGAGAGTGGCATGGATTTATATATACTACCAAATGTAAAATAGATAGCTAGTGGGAAGCAGCCACATAGCAAAGGGAGATCAGCTCCATGCTGTGTGACCACCTACAGGGGTGGGATAGGGAGGGTGGGAGGGAGACAGAAGAGGGAGGAGATATGGGGATATATGTATATGTATAGCTGATTCACTTTGTTATACAGCAGAAACTAACACACCATTGTAAAGCAGTTATACTCCAATGAAGATGTTTAAAAAAATAAAGAATATTCCCTTTGGAATCTTAGTAGAAATCAATGTGAATTGGCTACATTTTTATTTAAAAGCAACTTTAGGATCACATCTGTTATGTCAAAGTAGGTACTTGGTAAACTTGTTCTATTTTCTAAATGTTAGGTAAGGAATAAATTACGAAAATTGGAAGGAGGAAGAAAACCAACATTTCTTAAGCGCTGAGTGTGTGCCAGGCAGCGTTCACCTCACCACTTGCTAGTGTTACTACCTGCAGGAACTGTGCTGAAGGGCTTTTTACACATTATCCCATTTAAACCTCCCAACCCTCTTAAGATTGCTTAATTTATTTCTTAAAAAGGTGATAATGTACGCAGTACTAATTCAAAAAGGTACAAAAAGGTTTGCACTGAAAACTAAGTCTCTGTCACAGGGCCCTCCAGTCATCAGTTCCACTTCCATACCACTGCTACTGGTGTCTTGTGTGTTCTTTCAGAGATACTCTATAAATACATAGACATAGTCATATATAATTATGTGGATATATTTTATTTTAAAGATTTTTACAAAAATGGAAGTATTATGCATATAATTCTGCATCTTTTTTCTTAAAAAAAATAAATAAATTTATTTATTTATTTATTTTTGGCTGTATTGAGTCTTCGTTGCTGCATGCGGGCTTTCTCTAGCTGCGGAGAGCGAGGGCTACTCTTCATTGTGGTGCACGGGCTTCTCATTGCAGTGGCTTCTCTTGTTGTGGAGCACAGGCTCTAGGGTGCGCGGGCTTCAGTAGTTGTGGCACATGGGCTCAGTAGTTGTGGCTTGCGGGCTCTAGAGTGCAGGCTCAGTAGATGTGGCACATGGGCTCAGTTGCTCTGCAGCATGTGGGATCTTCCCAGACCAGGGGTCGAACCCATGTCCCCTGCATTGGCAGGCGGATTCTCAACCACTGCACCACCAGGGAAGAGCCCCTCTGCATCTTTTTTCAATGAATGTTTCATGTCAGTGGATATAGAACTGCCTAATTCTTTTTAACAGATGTACTGTAATTTATTTAACCAGCCCCATTGATAATAATCCTTTTTCTTTTAATAAGAAAGTTTAGCCCATTTATATTTATTGGAAAGACTGATATATTTGGTTTTAGTTCCATTTTTAATATTTTCTTTTAAAAAAATCTTTCACTATCAGGACAGTACTTGCTTTGGGAGGTGGATGTGCGTGTGTATATTCTGATGATTTGAAAGGTTTATCTTTTTATTCTAGTGATTGCGTATAACTTTTTACCATATTTCTTCAGACAGTATCTGTTGACTCCCTGCCATGAGTAATGATGAAATTAGTAGTTATATTTCCTGCCTCCTCCTCACTTGCTTTTAGTTGATTATATTATTTTTCTTAGTTTTATTTTATATCTTGAAACATACTTATACCTATATTACTTGAGCTATCAGCTTTAAATATCTTTTGAGCCTTGTCAGTAAAAGATGAGGAAATCAGTCTACTTATTTCAATCTACTTTTTCCTCCATCCCACTTTAACATTTGCCAATTACATTATTTTTACATTCTCTTCTGCAACCATAAAGCCTCAAATTTAAGACTCAGGCTTAAGGTAAAATCAATTAAATGCTCTCCATCAGTCCTTTTGCCATAGTTTCTCCATTTATTTCATTATTAATAGAAGTTTTTCCTCTAGTAGTTTCTTCAGGAAGGAGTCAGGGAGACCATATTCCCTGAGTTCTTACATATTGAAACATGTTTTTCTGTCACCTTTGTACTTAACAGTTTGGCTTGATGAACAATTATTTTCAGGTCACTCTTTTTTTCTTTTTTTTAAAACTGTGAACTACTACAGAAAAGGACATGAAACAATTGTTTGGTATAATACTTGATAAATAACCTCAAAGTGAACACCCCAGAATCCTCCTGTGTCTGTTCTCTCTCACACCTCCTTCCTTCCTCCCAGTGATAACCACGTCATTTTATGTTAATCACTCCTTGCTTTCTTTATAGTGTTACTACTATGGATGCATCCCTAAACAACAGAAATCATTTTTGTCAGTTTCTGAAGTGTGTATATATATATATATATATATATATATAATTATACATTATCTACTCTTTTATTCTTTGCTTTTTTGCTCAACATGACATTTGTAAGATCCATTCACATTACTTTCAGCCTTACTCCATTTATTTACGTTGCTGTAAAGTATTCTATTATGTGAACACATGACAGTTTATTTCTCTGTTGATAGACACTTGGGTTATTTCTAGTTTGGGGCTAAAAGGATCCATAATGCTATGGACACTTTTATATGTATCTCTTGATACACATATCTATATATTTCTCTAAAGATATATATTTGGGAGTGAAAATACTGGGTCTTAGGGTATGCATATTTTGTTCTTCCTAGATACAGCCAAACTTTTTTGAAGTGGTCGTATCTCTTTATACCCCTACCAGCGGTGTGTGAGAGTCCCGTGGGTCACCCTACTTTTGATTTGTGATGTTGCTTCACTGTCTTGTAGTCCAAGTGGTCCTTTGGGGTAGGTGATATTCCAATTTTATAGATGAGAAAGCATATTCAAAGTGGTCAGGTAATTTAATGCAAGTTTATAGAGATAGTAGATGCCACAACTGGCATTTGAACTCTGTTCTCTCCAACTCTAAAGCCTTTCCATGCTGCCTTCTTTACAGATAGAACTTCCTGACAGTCAGTTACGTAGGGCACTGAAACCTCACCAGGGAAGATGAACATTTTTTTTTAAAGAGTAGGGTGCTATCCTTTGGCTTGGGTATAGTTGTTCTTGGAGGCAACCTGCTTCTCAAAGTCCCTTCCAATGTTGTGATTCAGGTGGTACTCACCCAACATATTTACTTTCCTGACAACTTGCTTCTTCCTTTTTTCCTTGCTTTTAGCATCCAACCCGTGTATGGAGCACAGCACCCTCCTTTGGACCCTCGGCTCACCAAAAAGTAAGTCAAGATATTTTTCCTTTCATGCATGTACTTCTCCTAAAACCCCGAAACCCTCCCCTACTTTGTTGAAATGACAGTTTCCACTTGGACCTTTTCTAGCGTCTCCTCTGCTCTATTTTGGATCAGAAGATGAGCAATCTTCTTACCTCTAAGCAGTACATTATTAAGTGGAAAATTAACTTACATCAGAGATTTTTTTCTTATTTTGGAAGCTGGTATTTGTAGGGGTTTGGTGTTGGATTCTCTGTTCCATGAGAAGGTCTTTATTGATTAAATATTGTCCTGAAATTGAATGAGTGATGACCTTCTTCTGGTTTCTGGGGCCCATTGCTTCTGAATATATATATATAGGTCTGCCCTCTTCCTTATTCTCTGAGAATTGAGGCAAATAGAACATAACTGTGGGGCTGGCAGTTTTCAGGTCCTCTTTCTCTTTGACACACTCAAGGAAACCCAGCCAGACAATGGAGTTAAAAGCTCCCTGGAGACTATTTCTTTTTTTTCTTTTCTCTTTTTTTTTTTTTAAATCCCACTCCACCCCCTGTCCTGAAGGCTGTTTCTTCTAGTAAAGTTCTAGTAAATTATTTTCTAACACAACAGAGACCCTAATTAAATCCAATATATGTGGGTGTGTATTTGTACCCCCAATTATCGCTTTATCACATCTTTCTCTCATAGGCCATCATTCAGCCACCATAAATTTAAATGAGGAGATGGGTCGTCTTCTTGCATGTTCTAAGAACTTTTGCCTCTATCTTTGAGCAGGCTTAATCTTAGAGACTTATTTGTAGGAAAGTTGTTGCTTGTAGTGAAAGCTGAATGATTTGAGAGGTATAGGAGACCTAGGTTCTCATCCTTCGGGGGCCTGTGTGATAATATCTACCCTTTCTTTCTTCATAGTCAACGGGGAAGTAAAGATAATGTACATTTAAATATTTTGAATACCTAGAAAAATACCTTATCAAATATGCATTATCAATATTTTAATATTCTTTTAATAACTTAATGTGTGGTGAACTTTCTGTAATTCTACCAACTCATTCTTTTTGCAATTTGGCCAATGTGTAGAAGGTACAGTCTTCTGAATTACTATAGAGGCATGACTGCTGTTCATTTCTGTAAAATGCACAATTTTTATATCAGGAACTGCTAGAGTGTAAGCTCTCTGTTCACCACTGTACCCTTAGCACCTAGACCAGCAGGTTGCACATAGTAGGCACTGAGTAAATATTTATGGAATGAAGGAATGAAGTCCCTGCATTTACTTAGACAATGGGTTTTTCTTTAACGTTTCTTAGTATGTACCTTGTATTAGATCTTCTTAAGGGGAAACGTTTTCTGTGGTATTTTTGTGATATTTTCATTAAGTGTAATGAATTTTATTTCCTTGTTTTACCATCCGTGGACTCTCTGGTCTGTTGGCCAGTGTAACAGGCACTGTTAATTACCTTCCCAACAGTCTTCCCTGCACCTGCTTCGTCCTTGCTCAGGAACCACAGTTCTATTCAGTTCTTGAGCAGGTGACAGTGTACTTAGAGTAGGTATCTGGGTTAGTTTAAGCCTTTTATAATAATTCCTTGGTAATAACCAGTGACTGGTCTATGATGGGCTCATCTCATTGGTTCTGGCCAATGAGATGTAAAAGAAAGTCTCCTGAAGGAGAGTTCTTGGAAGGATTTTCTTTTTTTTGACCAGAGAGAGATCATTTTGTGAAGAAAGCTGCGTTTTGCCTCCACTCACATTTCCTGCTTTTCAATGTGGTAGTGTGAAAATGAGATGCGAGGGACTTCCCTGGTGGCACAGTGATTAAGAATCCGCCTGCCAATGCAGGGGACACAGGTTTGAGCCCTGGTCTGGGAAGATCCCACATGCCGCGGAGCAACTAAGCCCGTGCGCCACAACTACTGAGCCTGCACTCTAGAGCCCACGAGCCACACTGCTGAGCCTGCATGCCACAACTGCTGAGCCCATGTGCCACAACTACTGAAGCCCGTGCGCCTAGAGCCCATGCTTCTCAACAAGAGAAGCCACCACAATGAGAAGCCCGCACGCTGCAACGAAGAGTAGCCCCTGCTCGCCACAACTAGAGAAAGGCCACGCACAGCAACGAAAACCAAACGCAGCCAAAAATAAATAAATTAATTAAAAAAAAAAAAAAAAGAAAATGAGATGCAAAGAACTGTAACAGTTAACTTGTACCCTGAGGGAAAGACAAGAGAATTGCAGAGACACCAGCTCAGTGCCCTGACATCATGGTCTTTACAACTTAAGCGTCATAGTTGAGTATTCTGTTCCTTGTAGCCAGTTCTGTTCGCAGCCAGGATTTGTTGATTGGTAATAGATCCATTACAGCATAATTTATAATGGCCTTTGATAAACACATGGCTAACGTAAAATCTGCCATCCACCTGTACATAAGGCAGTGGGATGTACTATCCTATTTTATGTTTGGGTCAGAGTCACCATACCTACTCTGCATCTGTCATCAACTGAGTTTTCCCTGATTCTGTATTTAGGGCAGGTCTTGAGGAATATCACCATATCCCAAACTGCCAAGGCAAACTTTATATACTCTTGTTTTTCCCACCTATTTTTATTTTATTTTTAATTTATTTTTATGTTCATTTTTTGGCTCCGCCGCAGCATGCAGGATCTTAGTTCCCCGACCAGGGATCAAACCCACACCCCCTGCAGTGGAAGCACGGAGTGTTAACCACTGGACCACCAGGGAAGTTCCTTTTTCCCACCTATTAATGATATAAAACCATGAATGTTTCCACTGGTCATTCAGCAGAGTTGCATTCATACTTTCAGTAGAAGTAGTTATTTAGCTCTGCAATTTGGGAGGAATATAATTGTCACTGAATAAATTGCATCCCTTTTTCGTGCATGTGGTGGTTTGGTATTACCACTCTACAATCTGGGACAACATCTAGGTCTGCACTGGACCATTTTACAATTCCAGATTGTTACTATAAAACATTTATTGCCCTTATTTGAGTACCTTTGTTGGGACATTTTTATTACTTTCTCCGCTACCTGATTACCATTCCACTTCTGGCTACCATTAATTACTGTGTGGTTAATCCTCATCACAGCAGAAGCCTTTACATTGGGTCTCCAATCATCTAAACTGCACGAGCACAGCAAGTCATTACCCGTCTGTGTATATTGACTTCCATTTGCCACATTATTACCATTAGTGATAATATTGCCTGCAGTAATTTTTATAGCTCAGATAAAACTAGTCTTACCGCAGAGCAGCCCCATTGGCCACTTGATGGTATGATAAACTTCTAAATTTATTGTTTTCTGAATTGATATCCTAGTTCTGAGTTATAAATCTAGTTCATGTGCAACCACACTAGTCATTGATATGTCTGGATTTAGCATATTTCCCACTTGCTTCACACCCCTTACCAGTGTCAAACGTTATTTTTCTAAATAAATTTGTGTTGTATTTCTATTAAGTGAACAGCCGTCTCAGTAAAACAACATAGTATTAATCAAATCACAGAATGATTGATCTTTTGTTTCCTAACCCATATAACAAACAAACTATAATTTGGCATACAGATGTAAGGAGGTATGGTGAAGGTGTCTATGCGAGGCCAGGTTGGTTGTAACTTTGATATAGTGCTGTTTAAGTAATTTTGGTTAAACTTCCAGCCACACTGTGGCATTATTGTGCCTCAGGTTAGTTATAGATTAGTTGGGACCATGTTAAAATTAGGCAGTCTATAAGCCAGAGGCACCCCCAGCTAGAATTACTTGGATTAATATTTTACTGACACTCACCATGGCCCATCTCTTGGTGTGGTATTTTTTGTTTGTTTGTTTGTTTTTTAAATTTATTATTATTTTTGACTGCATTGGGTCTTTGTTGCTGCGCACGGACTTTCTCCAGTTGCAACGAGGGGGGCTACTCTTCGTTGCGGTGCATGGGCTTCTCATTGCCGTGGCTTCTCTTGCTGCGGAGCACGGACTCCAGAGCGCAGGCTCAGTAGTTGTGGCTCGCAGGCTTAGTTGCTCCGCGGCGTGTGGGATCTTCCCGGACCAGGGCTTGAACCCATGTCCCCTGCACTGGCAGGCAGATCCTTAACCACTGTGCCACCAGGGAAGCCCCAAGGTGCAGCGTTTTGATCCACTCCAGGGTGTGCATATGCTTCACCCAATGTTAGACTAATAGCGTCTAGTCAATTCTTTGACCTGAGTTAAAATTCAGCTTCTTGATTCATGGTTTATTTAAAGAATTCTTAAGACATCCAGAGGGTATTTAAGAAACATCAACCAAGGGAAAAAAAAAATAACCTTGGCATCCAAAGTACTCTATATCACTCCATTGGAATCGTAGTGTGCAATCTTGAGGTACACGTGGTCTCTAAGGAGGAAAACAATAACAATAGCCACATACTCCTGTGCAGCATTTTTTTGATGGCACATCTTTCTTACACATCCGCCTGTTTGTTCTTGACAGTGAACCCACTGAGGTGAGTACTGCAGGTTGTGGATCCTGGATCCCCTTTCACAGAGGAGAAGCATAGTGATGAATCCAGAACATACAGCTTCAAGAGGTCTGCAGAGAAGTAATTTGCCTCTGGCTCATGGATTTTTTTTTTTTTTTAATATTTCCAGATGCTTTTTTTTAAAAAAACATCTTTATTGGGGTATAATTGCTTTACTGGCTCATGGATTTTTGACATGCAGATTTTTGCGTTGCATTGCCTCAGTTTTGTTTTCTTTGATTTGGGCTCTTGTTCATTTTTTTTTTTTTTTTTTTTCGGTATGCGGGCCTCTCACTGTTGTGGCCTCTCCCGTTGCGGAGCGCAGGCTCCGGACGCACAGGCTCAGCGGCCATGGCTCACGGGCCCAGCCGCTCCACGGCATGTGGGATCTTCCCGGACGGGGGCACGGTTCATTTTTGATTGTTCATTCAGTACTCTTACTTTGGGGATTGACAAAAGCCAACAAAACAACCTTTTCCAGTGATTAATAAAAATAATATGCTCATTGTAGAAAACATGAATAATTCAGAGAAGTATAAAAATTAAATTTATCACCTATAATTCCATAGCCCAGAGATAAGCAATGTTAACATTTTGATGCATTTTATTCCTGGTCTTTTCTGTGCATATACTTTCTAAGAAATATAGAGATCATAAAAAATATATAATTTTGGTTCCATTTTCACTTTCTTGAGATCATTTTCTAGTGTTATTAAATAGCCTTCAAGATGTGATTTTCGATAAGCAGTATAGCATTCCATCTGGTGGCTGAAACATAATATATTTCATCATTTGCAATTTCTAGATGTTTATGTTGTTTGCAGTGTTTAACCAAAATAAATAATACCATTATAAACTGTTTTAGATCACCTTTGTTTGAGTCTCTGATTATTTTCTTATGGTCAGAAATTATGAATCATTTTCAGGCTCATGGTGTGTATGTTGCCAGATTGTTTTCCAGAAGGTGGTACAACATACACCCCCACCTGCAGTATTAGAGAGCTGGTCTCACAACACCTTAGTTAGCACCAAAGAGGATGCATCTTTAAATCTTTACTGATTTAGTGGGTGGAGGATGGTATCTTGTTTCCTTCACGTTTGAACTGTTACTTCTTGTAATCTTATGTTATCTCCTGCATCCTGAGTGATAGAGTGATATATTTTCCTTTACTCTGTGCGAGACTAGTGTTTGAAAATATGCCTCAGTGATATCTTTTTTGGATCTTTTTTGGTGTTAATAATAGGGACTTTCCGTTGAGCTGTATGAGTCATGAGTCTGTATTTATCAGTGTTAGGAACAATTATCTTTCAGAATAACTATTGGACTTATCTAGGGAGATGGGATGGGTATTAGACCACCCACCTCTACCCAAAGGAAAGAAGCATCTCTCAGAAATGGGGGAATTCAGCTCTTCCAGCAGAGCCTTGTTTTTAGTCTAGAGTTGCCCTGCCTTGCTGAGGGAAACAGTGAGGCATTTTAATGATGTTTTTACCCCTCGCATTCCAGTCCTCAGGGATGCTAATTAAGACTGAATTAGAAATGTCCCAACTGCCTAGCCCCTGGAACCAGAATATGGGCCCCCAGACCTTAAGGGGTTCACAGAGAGGAAAAGTTCAGGGGGATTTCCCTGGCGGTCCAGAGGTTAAGACTCCACACTTCCACTGCAGGGGGCACGGGCTCGATCCCTGGTCAGGGAACTAAGATCCCACAAGCCGCATGGTGCAGCCAAAAAAAAAAAAGAAGAGGAAAAGTGCAGGAAAGTAGAACAGGTCTACATCAGCGGTCCCCAGCCTTTTTGGCACCAGGGACTGGTTTCATGGAAGACAGTCTTTCCATGGACTGGGGGGCAGCGTGGGGAGATGGTTTGGGGGTGATTCAAGCGCATTACATTTATTGTGCACTTTATTTCTATTATTCAGTCATGTACTGTCTCCACGATTTTTTTGCTGTATTCTACACTATTATTTATTAAATACATTTGAAAAAATAAACTCGTATGTACTCAGTTAGATTTATTTTTAAAATAAACCTTATTAGTTTCCTAAGTGGAAAACCAGTATCATCTGCCAAAAACAGAAAGTAACCTTAAAAATAAATTCAGTGAAACACAAAACAATCTTATTAATTAAATTCTAAGCCAGATTCTGTTCTTACAAAATGTTGATCCTGAGACTGCCCTCACTTTGTTAAAAAATAGTCGTAAAGACAGAGTGGCAGCAAACTCAGATCTCTCCTCAAGGGCAGCAGGACTTTAACAGAATAAAGAGGGAACAACTTGTTCATTTTGGAACTCAGCATTTCATAATACATGTGGGCTACCTAAAATTGTCTCTTGTTCTACCAGTAGTTGATGTCCTGCTTTAAAAAATAGTTCAGGTTATGTTGTCATAACAGATTAACTCTGAAATCTCAGTGGATTGACACAACAAAGGCTGATTTCTCACTCACACCACCTGTCCAAAGTAGAGTCAGGTGGGTGTGGAGGGCAGGCTCTGTTCCACGTAGTCACTCTGTTATCCAGGCTGAGGGGAGCGCCACCATTGGAGTTGTCATGATAGAAGAAAGCTTATAGAGAACTCACACCTGTTCTTTTATACTTTGGCTCCGAAGGGACTGCCTCATTTCTCTCCTTAGCCCGTTGGCCAGAACTAGTCAAATAGCGTCACCTAAGTGCGGGGGGGGCTGGAAAGTATAGAGGAGCACATGGAATATTTGGAGAGCGTTGCTGTCCTTGTTTCGTCTGGCTCTGCAGCATAGGGGTGGTCTGGATGCATCAGATGAGGAATGGAAATGGATATTTTTTGTTTGAAGAAGGTAATGATTGTGCATGAGATAGTTTATAATACTGTTAATATTATATTAAGCAAGTGAAGATGGTCAGATGTGTCAGACCATTCCTTCGTAACGGTGTCTCCTTTCTTAAAGCTTCATTAAAGAACGGTCAAAAGTCAGCACGGTTCCTCTGAAGAATAAGAAGGCCTCCAGTTTTCATGAGTTTGCCCAGAACACCAGTGATGCTTGGGACATTGGCGATGATGAGGAAGAGGACTTTTCCTCCCCTTCTTTCCAAACTCTGAACTCAAAAGTTGCTTTGGCAACTGCTGCCCAAGTGTTAGAAAACCATAGCAAGCTGAGGGTGAAACCAGAACGGTCCCAGTCAACGACATCCGATGTTCCTGCCAGCTACAAGGTCATAAAGTCCAGCAGTGACGCCCAGCTGTCCAGAAATTCCAGTAAGTCTGTCCAGCTCCCCTCCTTAGGCCCAGCCTCTTCAGCAGAGTGCATTTTAAATAAAAACAGTTTTTTTTAGGGCCTCCCTCAGATCTTCCACTGGATGATAAATAGGCGAGCTCAAGCCTGAGGGACATCAGTGAGCCTACCTGGTCCTGAGCTGTACTTGCACCTCCCACCTGGATGGCTGGCTGGCCCTGGGACCCGGGGTTTCACTTCCTGACACCTGAGTGTTGCCTGCCACTCTCTTCTTCCTTTACCTGTGGTGGGGTCCAAAACTTCTGTGGTTTGGTTGCTTCACACTGCTTTAGGCCTGGTCAGGTTGAAGACACTTGACTATATGTAGTTACGGTTGTTAGTGGCTGAATTTCACAAATGTTTGGCACTGTTGGTTGACCTCCTCAGCTGTGGGGAACAGCCACTAGCATAGGTTGTCTTTTTCCTGTTCCTGAGGTACGGAGTCCCTGTGTCGCGGCTCCCTGCCCACCAGGTTGGGTGGGGCGGGAGGAGATACCCCTTCTTTTCAGGAAACTGGCAGCAGTAACTGGTTGAGATGATGGTGGTTATATCAGATGTTTGGGGATGCCCGGTGTACTCTTTTAAGTATCCATTGCTGTATTTAATGTTGCCCTGAAGGGTTGAGCTGGAGGGGGAAGTGCCCTCAAGCTAGTGAAAGTTAAAACCGCTGACTGGTAAAGGATGAAAAGGAAGTAGAATGTCAGAGCCCTGGCGCGTGTCCTGGCTCATGTTTGAAGAGAACTTCTTTTACAGTTTCAGACTAAGGTTGTGGTCAGGAAATTAGGCTGAAAGGCCTTTAAAATCATTCCAGAGTCACTTTCCGTTGCTGATTCAGGCCCCAGCTCGAACCTTCAATGACGTGCCCAGGACAGGCATTCAGTGTCCATTGACCGGGTGGCCACAGCTGCAGGCTGTGGAAAGTGTCTTCACACGTGATTGAGGGTCTCCACAGGGTCCCAGTGTGAGGGAAGGCCCCACCACAATCCCTAATGAGCTGTCCTTGTGCAGCCAGGACTGCCCAGAGCATTCCTGTTATGAGGTTCCCTCCTGGGAGCATCTGTCTGTCAGTCAGTGCTTCCGAAAGTGCACACTGGTCTGAGCTCTGCAGCGTGTGGTCTGCGTTTTCTAGGCCCCGTGTTACACTAGGCATCCGAGCCTAGTACTCCGTGGCAGTTGTTTCTGTAAACCTTCTTGTCATGCTGGTTGATGAGTATTCACTGTTTTATTCTTGTTGTGACTACTGCTTTTTAAGGCCCTAATATGTAAAGAATATGAAACAGTCATGAAAGGACAGTCAGAATTTAAAACTGAGTTTCATTTGGGGTAGTAAAATAAATAAGGGTTTTGGAGTCAGGCAGACCTAAGGTGGTATCTCAGCTCTCTCTTGCAAATTGCGTAACCTCTCTGAGCTACAGTTTCCTAATCTCTAAAATAGTGATAAATTCCTACCGTATGTTGTAAGGATCAAATGAGAGGTCATATGTAACTGTGACCAGCACAGTGCCTTAATAAGCGTTCAATAAACATTAGTCCTATACTGCTCATTTCTCCTACCTACCATCTAGTTTAGAAGTAACTGGAACTGGACGCAGAGTTCAGCTTGAGTCTGTGTTCCTGTTATTTCAATTAGAGAAATGTGATTGGCTGGTGAGAAATATGGGAGCACAGAGGAGCCTGCCTTAGGCCAGAGCCTCTCACCCGTGTGCAGGGCACAACTAGTGGGCCAAGAACAGGTGAGAGTTGTGCCAGAGGTATTGACCCTCTCAGCCCTTGGGGCAGCTGGCTAGGGCTGGGGCTTCGGGAGAGCAGCCACCTCCTTTCATTGCGGTGTGCTTTACAGTGTCATTCTCTCTGTGCCCTGTGACGTGGAAAAGGAAGGCAAACACTGCCTTTGACTGCGTTGCCCCCAAAACTTGCTATTAGGCACCAAGAAAAGTTCCAGGTTGGGGCAGAAAGAAAACAATTGATTTTCCTCTGAAGTCACAAAAAAAAGTTGTCAAATTTGCTACCGCAGCTGGAGTCTCTGTTTGCACATAAGGTGCCTTGGTACGTATGATAAAAATGCAGCCCTTCCCCTGGGCGGCTGAATGGAGCGCAGCTGGGTTTCCAATCCCCTGGCTGCTCCACACCGAGCACATTTCAGGCAGCGCACAAACCGTGAAGCCACGGCTCTGGTGGAGGAGACCAGTGCTCAACAGTCAGGTTTAAGGTTTCTCAGAATCTGTGCTCTTCACACGGCTTGTTCTCTTTCTCTTTCAAATTATCTTAGGTGATACATGCCTGAGGAACCCACTCCACAAACAGCAGTCACTCCCTCTCCGACCCATCATCCCCCTTGTTGCCCGGATCTCGGACCAGAACGCTTCTGGGGCGCCCCCGATGACTGTCCGGGAGAAAACCCGCCTAGAAAAATTCCGTCAGCTTCTCTCCAGCCACAACACCGACTTAGGTGAGTCCCTGTGAGCCCTGGGCAAAAGCTAGGACCTCTTGGTGACTGGAATTCTCAGAGACCTGGAAGCTATTGCTCTTTATTCTTCCTTCTTTTACTTTTCCAGCATCTCCTGATCTGGTGCCCATTGAAGTGACATGCAGGTATTAAGTCAGAAATGTGTTACTAGGAATTAGGGACTAAATTAGGTGGGACTGGATTCTGTGGCCTGTAGCTATTCTGGCTTTGGTCTCCCCTACCTCCAGGTGATTCTTACTGAAATCCACACCTACTGGCCTTTCCCTTCCCCTCTAACTCTAATCTCTGAGCTGACTGGATCACTGCTGCAGAGCCGTGACCTTGGCACTTTGCTGCTCAGGGCTGTGTCTTGGGCTTTTCCCCTGTGCTTGTCAGTAGCTGGTGGCGGTCGTGGCAGCGGCAGTGGTGGCGGTGGCGATGGCAATCGTCCTGCTGGAACGGTGGGAGGCACCAGGCAGCGCTGGCTGAGGCTTGTCTTAGGGCATCTGTGGGAAGGGCTAAATCCAACAAAGCCTTTATCTATTTGCAGATGAACTGAGGAAGTGTAGCTGGCCAGGGGTTCCCAGGGAGGTTCGGCCTGTAACCTGGAGACTCCTGTCGGTGAGTTCTACCCACTGTGTAGAGAAGCGTGAGCCTCACACAGCCCTTCTTACCTGCTGAGGTTAGTCTGGTCACATAAGTCTTGCTCCGTAGACTTCTCTAGTCCTTCCGGACGTGGCAGACCTGTGGGACCGTAGTCCTATTTCTTTGCATAAAGAAACACATTCTTGAGAGTTTATTCCCACACGTGTAGAAGAGCACACGTTTGTGCCTATAGTCCTGATCTTGCCTTCTCAGCACCGAGGAGGAAGAATACAGTGAGGCTGGGTGAGCCAGCACTTGTTTGAACAGGCTCCCACATTCCCTGGGCTTCCCTCCTTTTTCAGTAGGAATAACCAAGGTGTTTGAAACCCACTTTGCAACTGTGAAGTGTTGATAAACGGGCCTCCCTCAGAAGCCTGCACTAGTCCCACTTTCACTAAGTAACGGAGCACTGTGCCTGTCACTGTGATAGGAACACTTTGATTTCCTGAGCCTGTAAAATTCATTCATTCGTTCAGTAAATCCTATAAGGATTTATTGAGGGCCTGCTGTTTGCCTGGCATGGTGCCAGGTGCTGTGAGGATATATGGAAGTGAAGACGGCACAGCCCCTGCTCTCCAGGCGCTTGCTTGCTTGCTCGCTGTGGAATGTATCCCTTAGCTGCCTGCAAGAGGACGGCTCTCTCCTGACTGCCCCTACCCCCAGTCTTGCAGCCGTGTAATCATTGCCCCTGCTTCTTCTAAGTTTGAATGCTATTAGAAGTAGATGTGGTGAGAATGGAAGGGGAACAGGAGATGTAAGAATTGAGAGTGGGATCTAGACCAGGGATAAGAATGTAAGTTGGCCTGGAGCTGGGGCCAGGAGGGGGGCTGCTGCCAGCAGTTCTGTGTCTGGACGTTGCAGCTGCTGTGTCGCAGATTCCATTCAGGTTCCTAAGCTGGTAATTCTGAATGTTACCGTAGAAAAGAATGTGTAACCGGCACCGACTCACGGGGCACACCACTGAGAGATGCCACAGAGGCGGCCACCTCCCTGTGACCCTGGGAAGGTTTGCCTCTTGCACACGCAGCCCCAGGAGGTCCTAACTTGGGTCCAGTTCCCTCCCACTGACCTACATTCGCTTCCCTACTGTGCCAGCTCCGGAGCTCCGCAGTGCTCCAGCAGTACCCGCTCCTAGCGCAGTGCAGGGGCTGCAGGGGTAAATAACCCTGGTTGGCCGTGTTTCATCTGCCCACATATGCAACTCATTGAATGAGGAGAGGGCAAACACTGGGTGGCCAGAACCAAGATGGGATTTATGCTCGTGTCTTGGCAGCTTTCTTTCGGTTCCTTTGATAGTTTCCAAGCCACTGCTCAGGCTAAAATAAAAATTAAGGATTCATCCAACCCGTGCCTGTCCCCATCTGACTAGCAGTCCTGTCTACAGGGCTATCTCCCAGCAAACACCGAGAGGAGGAAGTTGACCTTGCAGCGGAAGCGGGAGGAGTATTTTGGCTTCATTGAACAGTATTATGACTCTCGAAATGAGGAACATCACCAGGATACCTACAGACAGGTACAGTCATAGCCTGCTGCCCTTTTGCTCTCTAGTCATAATCTTGAGGTGTGGCTCCTGGAAGTGCTCTTGGGGTGCGAGTTTTCCAAGTCTTCAGGCTACAGTGTGCTGGTTAGGAATTAAATTTATTCCCAGAACTGCTTCCCCTCTTTCTAATTCAGTAGCTCTTATCTTAGCCATTTAAAATAGATAGATTCTGGGGGGTCCTGGTCAGTGGCAGTGCTTCTCTGATTTTAATGTGCATACACATCACCTAGGATTATGATAAAATCCCATCTAGGGATTATGGTAAAATGCAGATTCTAATTCGGGAGGTCTGGGGTGAGACCTTCACTTCTAATGAGCTCCCAGGTGATGCCACCTGCTGCTGGTCCACAGACCGCACAGAGAGTAGTAAGGGTTATGGGACACAAGCTGAAAGATGAGTTCACTCTGTGGTCCATCCCTCTGGACTGTAACATCAGTGTGTCCTTCTGGCAGCTGCAGTGCCCCTTTCGCAACCATGTTTGTCTGTCTGCAGGAGCCGTAGCCATCAGCAGCCTTAGCAGGGAGTGTTCTATCATTGCGCATAGTGGTCCCCACAGCCTGCGGAAAGGTGGAGGGTGTGAAGGGGAGTCTCGTGGTTGCAGAGGGGAAAATACTGGGGGAGGCAACTGTCTACAACAAGCTCCAAGAATTGAAGTAGCCTCTGTGGCTATTGACACAGTCCTTAGGATTGTTAGACGTTGGGAAATCCCGAAGCCAAAACCAGTCATCATGACTTCTTTGGTAACAGAAGTCAGAACGTTCAGGGCCAGTTATTAAAGGCTAGCTCCCTCTAATTCTCTATGCTGGCATGTTTTTGCAGCTTTCAGAGCTTTTTTACTTCTTGGGAACTGTTGAGTAAGAATCTGAAAGAGGCGTACACATTTTGATCATACCTGTTAAATAAGTACCAGCCCAGAGTAAAACAGATTCCAGACAATAGGAAAAAAAGTGGGTGATTCTCTTAAGTTGTGAAGCCTATTGCTGTTTGGTGTAAGTGGTTTATTTGGGAAGGTTTCCTCAGTGTTCAAAAAGCTATTGCTGTCATGGGAATGTATTCCAGATGCACAGGTAGGTAGGCTTAACTAGACTATTTTTGTATGTCAGTCAATTCTTTCTAAAGATAAATTGTGCTGTCACTCTTACTCCCTTGATTTCCGGTTCCTAAGAAAATAACTTCTCAAAAGAACAAACTGGCATTTGTGTTTTTGGATACGGCTTCTCTTTTTCAGATTCACATCGACATTCCAAGGACGAATCCTCTCATTCCATTGTTCCAGCAACCGCTTGTGCAGGAGGTGAGGGAAGTGCTCAACATTCTCAGTGCCCCCCCCATTCCTTCTGTGGCACCATCTGCGTGGATGTGTGCTTAGCCCTCCCTCCAGGCATAGGCAGGTTTATGGTTAATCGTGATAGTACCTTGTGTTCACATATGGAGCTTTGGTCCTTTCAGAGCGCTTTCTTATGCATTCTCATTCGATCCTCATAACAAACCTGTGGGCTGAGTAGCACTTTGAGAGGCTAAGGGACTTGCCCAGCATCTTGAGTCTACCTGGTGACAGAATGAAGACAGAAACTACACCCTAGAATTCCTAGTCCCGTGTTTGCTCTGCTTTATCTAGCTGGTAGTGATGTGTGTGTGTGTGTGTGTGTGTGTGTGTGTGTGTAGTAAACATACGTAACAAAATTTACCATTTTAACCATTTTTAAGTGTACAGTTCAGTGACATTAAGTACATTCAGATTGTTGTTCAACCATCACCACAGTCCATCTCTACACTTTTTTTCGTCTTCCCAAACTGAAGCTCTGTACGCATGAAACAATAACTTTCCATCCCCCAGCAACTGCCATTCTACTTTCTGTGTCTATCAATTTGACTATTCCAGGTACCTCAAATAAGTGGGATCATACAGTATTTGTCCTTTTGTGACTGGCTTGTTTCACTTAGCATAATATCTTCAAGGTTCATCCATGTTGTAGCATGTGTCAGAATTTCCTTCCTTTTTATTTTTATTTATTTATTTTCTTGGCCGCACCGCGCGGCACGCGGGATCCTAGTTCCCCGACCAGGGATCGAACCTGCGCCCCCTGCATCGGAAGCCAGAGTCTTAACCACTGGACCGCCAGGGAAGTCCGCTTCCTTCCTTTTTAAGACTGAATGATATTCCATTACATGTGTATAAGACATATTTTTGATCTGCCGTCTTTCAGTGGACACTTGAGTTGCTTCCACCTTTGGGGTATTGTGAGTAATGCTGCTGTGAACGTGGGTGTGCAAAGATCTGAGTCCCTGTTTTAAATTCTTTCGGATACCTACCCAGAAGTCAAATTAGTAGTGATATGTTGAGACCTAACAAGTTGGCAAAGCACATGAAAGGTTTCAGTGGGACTGTTAATCTTTTGACCAAGCAGTGAGAACTGATATAAACTCCTCAAGATTAGGGATTTCCTTTGCAGCTTCATAGTAGCTAGGTTACTGGATGTAAGTGTTCTTTGAATTATATTTTCACTCATCCTCATAATAGAGAAAATGTGATAAAAAATGCTCAAAATAATTTGTTTGACTTTAGATCATACTCATAATTCTGTTTAAATATAGATGTGTCTACTGATGGGATCCCTCATAACTTACCACTAGCATAAAGAAGATTTTGAGGGTGACACCATTATTTTACCTGTAAGAGTCAGCTCAAAGGAAGCTAAAAACCGCCCAGGGTCCCTTTGTGTCTCCCGTTCAGTTTCCCATGGCTCAGCCCTGCTTATTCCTCATTTTAACTTGAAGATGTTCAGATTCTTCTCTCTTACCTGTGCATGGTTACTTTAAATTTGGAGACAGGAAAAGTAGTTTATTTAAAAGGCTTCTCCTAGTAGTGGAACCTGCCTACAGAGAAAGAAATTCAAACTGTAGACTTTCCAGTTTTTCTTTTTTTTTTTTTTTTTTTTTTTTTTGACTATTCCAGGTACCTCAAATAAGTGGGATCATACAGTATTTGTCCTTTTGTGACTGGCTTGTTTCACTTAGCATAATATCTTCAAGGTTCATCCATGTTGTAGCATGTGTCAGAATTTCCTTCCTTTTTATTTTTATTTATTTATTTTCTTGGCCGCACCGCGCGGCACGCGGGATCCTAGTTCCCCGACCAGGGATCGAACCTGCGCCCCCTGCATCGGAAGCCAGAGTCTTAACCACTGGACCGCCAGGGAAGTCCGCTTCCTTCCTTTTTAAGACTGAATGATATTCCATTACATGTGTATAAGACATATTTTTGATCTGCCGTCTTTCAGTGGACACTTGAGTTGCTTCCACCTTTGGGGTATTGTGAGTAATGCTGCTGTGAACGTGGGTGTGCAAAGATCTGAGTCCCTGTTTTAAATTCTTTCGGATACCTACCCAGAAGTCAAATTAGTAGTGATATGTTGAGACCTAACAAGTTGGCAAAGCACATGAAAGGTTTCAGTGGGACTGTTAATCTTTTGACCAAGCAGTGAGAACTGATATAAACTCCTCAAGATTAGGGATTTCCTTTGCAGCTTCATAGTAGCTAGGTTACTGGATGTAAGTGTTCTTTGAATTATATTTTCACTCATCCTCATAATAGAGAAAATGTGATAAAAAATGCTCAAAATAATTTGTTTGACTTTAGATCATACTCATAATTCTGTTTAAATATAGATGTGTCTACTGATGGGATCCCTCATAACTTACCACTAGCATAAAGAAGATTTTGAGGGTGACACCATTATTTTACCTGTAAGAGTCAGCTCAAAGGAAGCTAAAAACCGCCCAGGGTCCCTTTGTGTCTCCCGTTCAGTTTCCCATGGCTCAGCCCTGCTTATTCCTCATTTTAACTTGAAGATGTTCAGATTCTTCTCTCTTACCTGTGCATGGTTACTTTAAATTTGGAGACAGGAAAAGTAGTTTATTTAAAAGGCTTCTCCTAGTAGTGGAACCTGCCTACAGAGAAAGAAATTCAAACTGTAGACTTTCCAGTTTTTCTTTTTTTTTTTTTTTTTTTTTTTTTTTTTTTTGGG
>NC_041231.1:71854435-71881142 GCF_002837175.3 Physeter macrocephalus
GGCCTCTCCCGTCGTGGAGCACAGGCTCCGGACGCGCAGGCTCAGCGACCATGGCTCACGGTCCCAGCCGCTCCGCGGCATGTGGGATCTTCCCAGACCGGGGCACGAACCGGCGTCCCCTGCATCAGCAGGCGGATTCTCAACCACTGCGCCACCAGGGAAGCCCTCCAGTTTTTCTTGAATCACCTTTCCATCTAGCAGACTGTAGTTATCATAAACAGAATAAATTGCCAACCAAGGAAGAGAAAATTAAGTAACATTGAATATTGAAAGACTTGTTTTATAAACCTAAATATACTTGAGAATTGACCATCGTAAGTGAGAATTACCCACACTAGTGGAAGAGGTGTGTCAGAGGTAGACAAGATTGTCCCAGGCTTTTTCTGTAGGGAAGATTCCAGGTCTCGCCTGGTAACCAGGCTAGGTGCTCATCTATTTCCATCTCTTTGGCATTTTCGCTTGTACAGTGTGAGTGTGTCTGCACTGTCGCATCCTTACTCGAGAGGGATTATTGCAGGTCTCCTGATTCTGTATGGTTAGCTTCCATGCGCTTGGCCATTGTTTAAGCCAGTCACCAGGGATTTGTGTATTCACAAGGAGCTGATAGTGTGAAGTAGAAGCCCTGATAAGTCCTTCAGAAGGATTGATCTGGAAGAGCTTTTAACAGAGACATCCAGACAGACACAGGCCACAGGAGGTGTGAGGAGACAGAGTGGAGCAGGGGACTCTTGAGATCTCCCTGAATGTGGTGGGTCTAGCTTGAGCCACAGTTTCAAGGGAGGGAGGAGGGTATTTAGTAGCAAAGAATGTAAGAGGGGTCCCATTGGAGTGTTGGGCCTAACACAAGTGAGGCCGCCACACCCTTCCCTCAGCCCCGGGGAGCAAGTGGGCCCATCTAGTGGAGGCAGAGGCCAGCTCCTTCCAGGCTGGGCTTTGCTGTCACTGCCTGCGAGGGCAGGGGTGTTGACGGTGGGAGTGTTTCTTGGCTCTCTCTGCCAGCTGGAAGGCAGACTCAACACAAGGGCTGGGAAACATCCTTCATTGTATCTAGATTCTCCACGTCTCTCCTACGCTGGCTAGCCAACTCCAAAACCATACGACCACTTCCTTTTTACTTTTCCCCATGGGGGGTTTTTTCTCCCTTGCACCTGACCTCCAAGAGGGCCTCTTCAATCTGCCCGCAGAGCTGACTGACTCTGGGCTCTGCAGAGCCAGGTGCTGTGGAGGCCCCTAATCTCCTGTCCCCCACATGTAGTCATTAACACCTCTGTCATCCCTCTGGTGTGGTTCAGAGACCTGAGGCAGCCCAGTCAAAGCCTGTCTAAGGAATGTATTGGGCCCAGGAGTTGTGGTCAGCAGGATGAAGCCAGGGGATGAATATCAGCAAGCTGAGAGAAGACAGGGGAAAAGCTCCAAGGGCATAGTGAAAACAAAGGGGAGTGTAACAGAATGTGACAGGGCCGGACTCCGTAAAAGGACCATAAAGATCTTTTCAGGGACATCCCTGGTGGTCCACTGGTTAGGACTCCATGCTTCCACTTCAGGGGGCAGGGATTCGATCCCTGGTTGGGGAACTAAGATCCTGCGTGCTGTGCAGTGCGGCCAAAAAAAGACAAAACGAGTTTTTCTTTCTCCCCACTCTAGTCCTCTGGCCTCTTGTGGCTAATGTACTTAACCCCAGAGGCTTTCCCCATGGAGGCCCTGGCTGACTTCTCTGTTCTCAAGTTCCTGGCTGTAGGAGTCCATAGGATTTGGTTTATTTGACTTCCTGTCCCCAGTAAACGTCGGGCTTGCATCCTGATGTGTGAAATGACTTCCTGCATTTAGAGTCTGTCACTGGTTCCTAGTCAAGCTGGGTTAGAACTAAATCCAGATCTAGATCTCCTTCCACCTCAGCAGGGAGAAAGGGGAGTGTGGTAAAGAAGGTATTTCCTCTTTAAATCCTGTAATGACCGAAAGAGATTTAGAAAATGTATCAGAACTTAGATATTCTGATATCTTGCTCCTGGAAATAGAGAAACAGCATCTACAAATGAGCATGGTGGCGTGAATTAATGACATCCACAACAAACCTTTTTCTAAGCCATTTGCGTCACCTTTGCGTTTCCCAATTTTATATCACGTTGGCTAGATACTGAAAAGAGAAAGGGCAAGAAGCACCTACCCCTGTTTAAAAACAGTTAGTGTCTTAGAAACTTTTTATATTTGTTGACTGCCTTTGTCCACAATATTTTAAATATTTTTCTACAAATTCTGTAGCAACGCTGAGTTAAATTGTGAGGTAGGTAAATGGAGGGAGGGAGAGTATCCCCGTGATTTAACATCATGTCGTCTTTTTTTCTCATTTTCCTAGATCTTCGAAAGAATTCTATTTATTTGGGCCATCCGACACCCTGCCAGTGGGTATGTCCAAGGAATTAATGACCTGGTCACTCCGTTCTTTGTCGTCTTCCTCTCAGAATATGTTGGTAAGAAGCATGAGTACCAAGTTGAACAAGCTATTGCTCTTTCTTATCTGTGGTCTGTTTGTTTTTCCCAAGAGTGCAGCCAGTGGGCACGTCTTGCTGAAAAAGAGTAGTGGCTTTAGAATACACAGCTAAACCTGTTTTAACAGCAGCCGCAGCAGTAGCCTGGAATTTCTCTCTCGAGATGGTCACAGATCTCACCTAAGAAGACCTTTGCCAAAGAATGACCAAATTGATATATTTATGTTCTGCCATAAACAGATGGTTTGATGGTTTGACTGAGGTTCCTTTTGGATTATTTTGAACTCATCTCAAATGCAGGCCCTCATCTGTGAAAGCTGGAATTTTAGATTATACATCAGGCCTTCACACTTCAGTTCACATGCTGTATCTTAGGAGCAGGATGTGGACGTATAGAGCAGGAAAGGTGCCAGAATACAGCTCACACTGGAGGTAATGGAATGGGCCAAGGAGAGTTCCGGGACCTTGGTTTCTCCTCCTCTTCCTTCACCTCTTACCGCACTGGGTTCTTGTCACTTTGAACAGAGTGATTCGCTGTCACGGCAGCAGTTAGGTTTTCTTACAGCTCCAGCCACCTGCTCCAGCCAGGCCTAAATCAGGCAGAGTCTTAAAAGGCATTGAGGATCCTCCACTTTTTTGGTTTCCTCAGTCACTCGTGCTTCAAGACTCATAGGAAAACCTACCTGTCATGGCCTGATGCTTTGTTCTCTTAGTCAAAGAGAGGTTCATGTGGGAATAAGAACATTGAAAAGGATTTTAGAAAACTATCCGTCTACTCCCCTCATTTCACAGATGGATTGTGAGATTCCTTGCCTCCTTATTAGTGGCAGGGATAGGACCAGAACCCTCTTCTTCAGACTCTGGGGGTGGTGGGTTATTCTTTTTGTAGAAAGCCATTGCAGGGGGTAGGATGGTAATGAGAAGGGGACTGGAGTGGAGCCCCTTGGAGGGGGAGGGCATAAGAAATGTCTCACTTGATCCTTCCCATTCAGATTTTCTGGTGGGACTCAAAGGCGTGGTGTTTTGGTCTTTCATGAGGCAGCCTTTTTAATTTTTCATTACTCAAAACGTAAGGCAACCTAATGATGCCATTCCTTGTTCCCCTTAAGTGACAGCAGCCAGGGCAGAACTGGGAGTAAGGGTGGAAGGTCACACTCTTTCTTGTCCACTCTGTCCAGTGACCCTAAGCAAAAGCATATAAATAAAGCTTTTGCTGGAGAACTTTCATTTTCCCCTCACATTAATAGGTCAGTTTTCAGAGGCACCTTAATTCTGTGTGGTTTAACTTTATTAAAGAGCGTGAGTGCAGCTGGTCTGTTGGGATTTGGGGGTTGATTCTTGCAGTAGTACTTTTCTGAAATGGTATTCAAGGATGAGCCTAGGAAGGTATTAATCCATTCATTAATCTACATTTGAGGTCTGAACGCTGGCATTGCCAGTTTTTATGCCAATTAAGGGAAATCCTCAGCAGCTGCAGTTCTTTTTTTTTTTTTAACATCTTTATTGGAGTATAACTGTTTTACAGTGGTGTCTTAGTTTCTGCTTTACAACAAAGTGCATCAGTTATACATATACATATGTTCCCATATCTCTTCCCTCTTGCGTCTCCCTCCCTCCCACCCTCCCTGTCCCACCCCTCTATGCAGTTCTAATTGGATATTAACTATCTTGCTAGCTGTCATTTATATTTTGTACCAAATTTTCCTTTACCTTCTATAGGCGCCCATCCCATTGTTACCATCAGCCCCACCAAGCACTGTGCCTTTCTTTTTTGTTTTTTAATAAATTTATTTATTTTTGGCTGCACTGGGTCTTCGTTGCTGTGCACGGGCTTTTTCTAGTTGCAGTGAGCAGGGGCTACTCTTCGTTGTGGTGTGCGGGCTTCTCATTGCGGTGGCTTCTCTTGTTGCAGAGCACGGGCTCTAGGCATGTGGGCTTCAGTAGTTGTGGCTCACGGGCTCAGGAGTCGTGGCTCGAGGGCTCTAGAGCGCAGGCTCAGTAGTTGTGGCACACGGGCTTAGTTGCTCCACGACATGTGGGATCTTCCCAGACCAGGGCTCGAACCCGTGTCCCCTGCATTGGCAGGCAGATTCTTAACCACTGCGCCACCAGGGAAGTCCACTCTGCCTTTCTTTCATAGATATGACTGCATTCTGATCTGGGTGTTTGGTTTGTCAGTCTCACCTGCTGACCAGTGAAACCATTGCTGACCCACAGCGTTTACACAGTGAAGCGTGGGCTTCTCTGCCCCTCCTCAGCAAGGAAGACTTTCTTGGCAAGGCCGTACTCAGTTTCACCTCTGCAGACTTCAGATGGGTGTTTGGTACCTCCTCCTAGAACTAGGAAGGTGGGGCCCATTCTTTTTTTACAAAAACTTTTCAGTTTCAAGCATATGTACAAGTAGAAAAAATAATACCATAAATCCTTATATACCTGCCACCCAACTTCATAACTCTGTCCATTCTTCACCCACTCATCTTTGTGAGTAAGCAAATCTCAATGTCAAGCACATATAATTTCATCCATAAATATTTCCATATGTACCTTTCGAAGATAATGATTAAAGAAACTCACAGCTGTAATGCAGTTATTACATCTAAAAAGTTATAATAGGTCCTTAATATAATCTAATATATAACACTATTCAAATTTTTTTGATTCCTGTAAATATATTTAACAGTTTGTTTGAATCAGGGTTCAAATCAGGTCCACACATTCTACTAATTGGTTGATATGTCTCTTAAGTCTCTCTTAATCTATCAGTTCCATCCATGTCTCTCTTCCTTAGGAGTTTGTACCTTTAGCCCTTATTTTTCCAGTTTTCAAACTAGGACTTGCTAGGCCAGCCAGTAATATAACCCTGATTTTTTAAAGCACTTTACTGTTTGCAAAGTACTTTGACTTACCTGATTTCATTTAGTAGCCCCCAATATCTCTTTAAGGTAGATGTATCAACCTATTTTAAATGAGCTTCCCAAACTCAAACCTAGGTCTTTTGACCTAAATACCTGTGCTCTTTATAAGAATTGGTGGTATCTCAACTTAGATCTATCTAGTGGCTCCCTCTTGTCCATTCCCTGCTCCAAAGCAGGCAGCACATTTCTTATTGCTCCTTTTCTTAAAAAAAAAAAAAAAAAAAAATACAGTAGAGATACATACTCATTTAAAAAAATCAAGGACTTCCCTGGTGGCGCAGTGGTTAAGAATCCACCTGCAGGCTTCCCTGGTGGTGCAGTGGTTGAGAGTCCACTTGCCGATGCAGAGGACACGGGTTTGTGCCCCGGTCCGGGAAGATCCCACATGCCGCGGAGCGGCTAGGCCCGTGAGCCATGGCTGCTGAGCCTGCGCGTCTGGAACCTGTGCTCCGCAACGGGAGAGGCCACAAAAGTGAGAGGCCCGCGTACCGCAAAAAAAAAAAAAAAAAAGAATCCGTCCACCAATGCAGGGGACACGGGTTTGAGCCCTGGTCTGGGAAGATCCCACATGCTGCGGAACAACTAAGCCTGTTTGCCACAACTACTGAGCCTGTGCCCTAGAACCCATGAGCCACAACTACTGAAGCCCGGGTGCCTAGAGCCTGTGCTCTGCAGCAAAGAGAAGGCACTGCAGTGAGAAGCCTGCACACCGAAACAAAGAGCAGCCCTCGCTCGCTGCAACTAGAGGAAGCCTGCGCACAGCAACGAAGACCCAACACAGCCAAAAATAAATAAATAAATAAGTTTATTAAAAAAAATAAAAACAATATAGAATTGTTATTACCTCACCCCTACCCCCCCATCACCAGAGATAACTACTATTGACCTCTTGGTGTGTATTTTTCCAGTCCTTTTCCTGTGTGCGGATAGAGCTGCATATATTATTTTTCTTTGTTGTATCCAGAAAACTGGGATCAAACTTATCCATACTTTTCTCTGTCCTGCTTGTTTTCATTCACAAATATCTGGCCAGCTTTCCAAGTTTGGACATATGGATCTACCTCATCATTTTCAGCAATTATATTTACTTTCATCAAATTTTACTATAGTTTAGTAAACAATTCTTTTATAATAGGACATTTAAATAATCTACAATTTTTAGCTATTATAAAGAACACTTCAGTGAATATCCTTGTACATATTTTCTTATGCATTCGTGTTAAAATACATGTTTCGCTGACAGAGAGCCCATAGAATGGAAATTACTAGTCCTAAAAGCATGCCAAATAGGTACCACTCCAAAATTACACTGCAAAAAGGTTTACAGCAGTTTATACTCCAGCCACTAATTTTTGGGTGCACTCTTCACATCCTTAGCAAAACTGGGTATTTTAGTCTAACTGTGTTTCAAAAGTTTGGCAAATAAAGCATGATTTGTGTTTCAGTTTTTATTTCCACTTGCTCATCAGTGAGGTGGTTTATCTTTTGTGTATTAGCATTTGTTTCTTTTGTCATCTGCTTGTTCAAATCTTTTATCCAGTCTATGGCCATACCACCCTGAATGCGTCCGATCTCGTCTGATCTCGGAAGCTAAGCAGGGTCGGGCCTGGTTAGTACCTGGATGGGAGACCGCCTGGGAATACCGGGTGCTGTAGCCTTAAAAGAAAAAGAATTCTTTTATCCAGTTTTTTTGTTTTTTACAAAATAACTTTATTTATTTATTTATTTATTTTTGGCTTCGTTGGGTCTTTGTTGCTGCGCGCAGACATTCTCTAGCTGTGGCGAGCGGGGGCTACTCTTCGTTGCGGTGTGCGGGCTTCTCATTGCGGTGGCTTCTCTTGTTGAGGAGCACGGGTTCTAGGTGCGCAGGCTTCAGTAGTTGCAGCACACGGGCTCAGCAGTTGCTGCGCCTGGACTCTAGGGCATGTGGGCTTCGGTAGTTGTGGCATGTGGGCTCAGTAATTGTGGCTCGTGGGCTCTAGAGTGCAGGCTCAGTAGTTGTGGTGCACAGGCTTAGTCGCTCTGTGGCATGTGGGGTCTTCCCAGACCAGGGATCAAACTCATGTCCCCTGCATTGGCAGGCGGATTTTCAACCATTGCGCCACCAGTGACGTCCTATCCAGTTTTTTCTATTGGACTGTTGGTCTTGTTTTGTAAGAGCTTTATGTGGATTAGATATATTCATTTTTCATCTGCTATGTGTTAAAAATATTAGGTCAAACCACATGAAATTGCTAATATTCAACCATTTTTGACACATCCCTCCATGGGAATTTTATATAGTTCAAGCTAATTCTTTTTTTTTCCTCCCAGACCATCATTTGTCTTTTCAACTTTGTTTATTGTGTCTCCTATGTAGCACTTCCTAATTTTTATGTGGTCAAATCTGTCCATTCGACAGGTATTTATTGAGCTCCTCCTATGTGCCAGAGGATAGAGTGACTAAGATAACAGATGTAGGCCCTGCCCTTATGGAGCCTCCCATCTAGTGCAGGGGTTAAGGGGCTCACAAAAAATTAAACAAGTCATTGCGAAATGTGAGAAGGACATGAAGGAAATACCTCCTCCTTTATGGTTTTTAGATTCGGTATATTGCTTAGGAAGTCTTTCCCCACCCCAATATTATAAGAATATTCTTCCATGTTTTCTTCTAATACGCTTGTGGTTTTGATTTTACATTTAGCTTTTTAAATTCCATTAGTAATTTATTTTCCTGTACAGTGGGGGCTGAGATTTAAAATTACTGTTCCAACTGGATAGTTTATTTTTTCAACACTATTTATAAATAGTACATCCTTTCTTCACTCATGTGAAATCCGTTTTCATAATATAATATAAATTTCTTTATTTATATGGTTTACTTATTTCTGTTCCATTTATCTCCATTTCTATGCATGTACCAACAGCTTGGATTTTTGACCTTTGTAGTGTGTTTTATTATTATTTCAGGGCCAGTCTCTTTCATCATTCTTTTGTAAAAATTGTCTTGGCTCTTCTTGCAGGTGAACTTTAGAATCAACTTGCGAAATTCAGGATGTAGGGAACCCTTTTGAATTTTTATTGGAGATGCAGTAAATTTACAAATTAGTTTGGTGGGGTATTTTTTTCTTTCTTTGGTAGCAGCTTCGTTGAGATGGCATTCATATACCATACAATTCACCCATTTAAAGTGTACAATTCAGTGGTTTTTAGTATATTTATAGAGTTGTGTAACCATCAGCACAGTCAGTTTTAGAATATTTTCATCAGCCCAAAAAGAAACCCTGTACCCCTTAGCCATCACTTCCAAGCCTCCGCACCCCCTGTATTCCTAGGCTACCATTAATCTACTCTCTGTCTCTATGGATTTGCCTTTTCTGGACATTTCATAACAATGGTCATTCCTTTTTATGGTCAAATAAATATTCCATTGTATGAATATACCACATTTTATTTGTCTGTTCATCGGTTGCTTGGTATAAATTAAGCTTCAAAGAAGCAAGGCATACAGACTTCCCTCCAGCCTCAAGACCTTTCCTGAACATAGATTCAACATTGTTTGTGGCCTTCAAGAATAGTTCTCTTGTCTGAGTAATAATGTTCCTTTTCTTCCCTTCTCTAATAGTGCCATATCCTAGTAAAGCAGCTACTGTGAGAGGTGTGTTGTTATGACCTCTCTGATATGACTCTCCCTACCACAGGAGGCCTCAAGTACCCTTCACCCATGGAACAGGCCAGGCAGTTGCCCTCATCATCCCAGGCAGGTATCATCAGGCAGCCTTAGCCCACCGCCCCATCTTACTGAGCTGTAGCGTGGAGGACGTGTCCTAGTAGAGCTGTGGGATCCACATGCCACCAGGAGGTTGTTTGGCCTCTCTCCTATCTCCTCCCCTATCTGTTCTTTATTACTTTTATAAATTGGTACCTGAGCTGGCTTCATGCTTTGTGTCATGTTTGTGGTAAAATAGTTGAAAACGGGGAGAACCAGTGATTCCCCTCTGAGTTGCTAGAAGATTTTTCTGTAGCTGGCTTAGCCCCCCAGTAGCCTCTTTATCTGCTGAAACCAGCTGCTCACATAGAAGTGGGTCCTCTGTGGATAAGCCAGCTGTGTCTGGGTTCAGAGGTGACAATGCTGGAGGGTCACCCGTGGGGAGATACAGTCTCTGGACTGTGACCCCTGAGATGGTGGAATGCCTTTAGACTCTCCTCTCCAAAACTTTTTGGACTTAGATGACAGTATTGATCTAGCTTGGAACATATTAAGGTCAAATGTAATTGATGATGTGGCCATCACCAAATTAAGCTGCGTAACAGCAACTGTTTAAGTGATGCAAATGAGGAAATCATATAGAAAAGTGGGGCTCATGACATATCCTGTTTTCAGAAGAAGAGTGGTGCCTGGTGATTTCTTTCGTTACAAAATGAAACACTGTCAAATAACTCTCCCCCTTCTCCTCTGCATGAAGTAGTACAGCAGGATTTTCATTTCAGGTTTTACTTAGAAGCATGACAGCAGTAGAACTCCCAGAAGGGAAGTCTTTCCCTGACTCATGTTCCCTGCGTGACATTTACACTCAGATATGTCATAAATGACCAGTTAGGATTAGCTTGTCTGCACTGACAGGGAACCAATACCTTAAGCAGGAGAGAAAAGCTTACTTCTCTCACATTAAAAGTCAGGAGGTAAGTAGTCTGGGGCTCCATGGTATCAGGGATCCAGCCTCCTCTCTCTGTTGTCCTGCCATTCTCAGCATGTGTTTTTGTACTCATGATCCAAGATGGCTGCTTGTGCTCTAGCCATCACATCTATATTCCAGCCAGTATGGAGGGGGAAAGGAAGAAAGGCATACTCCTTCTGTTGAAGGACACTTTCCAAGTACATGACACTTGGTTTTGAATCTCTCTTGTCTCAACTTAGTCTTATGGCCATTCTCATCTGCAAGTGAGCCTGGAAAACACAGTCTGTATCCCAGGTGGCCAGTACCCTTACGGGTCCTTTCACCAAGGAGGAGTGGGTTATAGTTATTTATGCATAGTGACAATCTTTGCTCTCCCTAGGCTTCTCAGACTCAGTGTTTGACTAACTCCTCTCCATACCCAGCCACCCTTTTCTCTCAGTTGCCAGCATTTCCTGTCACTTAAGTCAGAAATGCTCAGACTTGTTCATAATTCTTTTTTCTCATTCTTGCATATCCAGTCAGTTACAGAGCTCTGATGATTTCACGTCCTAAATATTTCTTGAATCTGCTTCCCTCTCTATTCCTCCTATGACTACCCTAGCTTAGCCCTGGATTGCTGAAATGGCCAAGTGTGTTTTCCCATCTCTGGTTTTTGTCCCCTTCTTCCCATCTTTCACACCATTTAAACACAGACTTGTCGGTGCAGCTCCTTTGCTTAAAACCCTTCACTAGCATCCCATCACCTACAGTTAAAAATGTCCACATTCTCAGGAGTTCCCTGGTGCCCTAGTGGTTAGGATTCTGGGCTTTCACTGCCATGGCCTGGGTTCAATCCCTGGTCGGGGAACTGAGATCCTGCAAGCCACACAGCACAGCCAAAAAAAAAAAAAAGTCTAGATTCTCTAGCTTGTGCAAGGCCCTGTGTGCTCTACTTCCTGTCTCACCTCTTAAACTCAGAAATCCAAAATTGACAGTTTTAATCTAAAGCCTTGTCCTGTACCACCTCTTTATCTCCTGGGCTAATCCTTGCGCATCCTTTAAGACACCCCTTCTTCCTGGAAGCCTGCCCTGAGACTTCTTCCCTGCCCCCACCACCCCAGTGGTACTCTTTCCATAACCCTGTGCACTTCCCCTTTGTAGGACTTTACCACACCAATTATTGTGTGTTTCCCTCCTACTCTCTCCCACCAGACTGTATGATTCTTTGAGGCCAGAGACTATTTTAAACATCTTTATATTCCCAGTGCTTTTATTTTGGTGTCCAAAATAGGCATTCCATACATGTCTAGATGAATGAAAGAATGAAAATTTCATAACGTTGCTAGATATTCAGGAAATAGTGCAGTTTTGCTGGGCTTGGCCACTGGAGGGCAGTGAATTACAGTATTCTGCTACTGTGCTGAGATAGTCAAAAGTTCTCTCTCTTGTAAGGGATGGAGATGGAGTTCCATCACTCATTCAGCAAATACTTATTGAGGAACTATACCGTGCCAGGCACTGCTCTAGGCACTGGGGATACGACCATAAACAAAGTGGATGAAAATCCCTGCCTTTCACTTCTAGGTATTTATACAAGGAAAATTAAAGCATATAGTCCCCCAAAGGCTGCCTAGGAATATTCATAACAACTGTATTAATATAGACAAAAATTGGAAACAACCCAAATATCTGTTAATAGGAGAATGGATAGTCACACAATGGAATAGTACTCAGCCATAAAAAAGAATAAACTACTGATAAAAGCAAGAACATGGAAGAAATCATCTCAAAAACCATTATGTTGAACAAAAGAGGCCAGATACTGAAAAAGTACACATTGTATGATTCCATTTAAATGGAGTTCATAGGGCTTCCCTGGTGGCGCAGTGGTTGGGAGTCTGCCTGCCGATGCAGGGGACGGGTTCGTGCCCCGGTCCGGGAAGATCCCACATGCCGCGGAGTGGCTGGGCCCGTGAGCCATGGCCGCTGAGCCTGCGTGTCCAGAGCCTGTGCTCCGCAACGGGAGAGGCCACAGCAGTGAGAGGCCCGCGTACCACAAAAAAAAATAAAAATAAATAAATAAATAAATGGAGTTAATAAATAATCTACAGTGATAGAAATCAGAATGATGGTCGACTCTTGGAGATTGATTAGGAAGAGGCAAGAAGAGACTTTATAGGGTGATGGAAACGTTCTCTATTTGGACTGGGGCACTTTTTTACACAGATGTATACATGTGTCAAAACAGAACCGTGCGCTTATGTGTAGTCTAATGTATGTAAATTATATATAAAACTAAATCCCTTCCACTGAGTGTAAATTCTGATGAGAAGAAACTGACAATAAATAGAAAAATAAGTAAGGTATTTGTTACCTTGACTGTGATAAGTGCTATGCAGGAGAACAAAGGAGGAAAGAAGGACACAGTTGTGCCCTGTTGGCAAGAGTGGGAACAGGAGCAGGTTTTAATCAGGGTAGTGAACCGGGGTCACACTGAGAAGACGATGTTTGAGCAAAGTCCTGAAGGAGGAGAGGGGGTGAGCCATGCAGTTAATTTTTGGTATTTAACACTCAGATTTTCAGAGGAAAGGAGTTGTCGTTAATAACTCCCCACATGCCCAGGTACCATGGCCCCTGTTGCTGTGTCTTGCTCCTGGGCTGTTGTGGATTATACTCCAGCTCCGTGCTCTTAGATCCTGGGAGGCTTCATTGTCTATCTCACACCCAACTCTGCCCTGCCCATCCTGTTCCTCCCCACCTGGCAAGGTGTGGAGGCCAAAAATGAAACTGGACAGACTTCCATAGTCTTTCATTGTCTTAAGAGGACGTTCCTTTTTTTCCTTTTAAAATGTAAACTTCGTGGGCTTCCCTGGTGGCGCAGTGGTTGAGAGTCCGCCTGCCGATGCAGGGGACACGGCTTCGTGCCCCGGTCCGGGAAGATCCCACATGCCGCGGAGCAGCTGGGCCTGTGAGCCATGGCCGCTGAGCCTGCGCGTCCGGAGCCTGCGCTCCGCAACGGGAGAGGCCACAACAGTGAGAGGCCCGCGTACCGTTAAAAAAAAAAAAAAAAAAAAAAAAGTAAACTTCGTATTGAAGTATAACATACGCTTTTTGAAGTACATATGTCATTACATACACAGCTCAATAAATTTCCCCTAAATAACCAGCACCCAAGTGGAACATTTCCAGCACTGCAGAAGTTGCCTTGTGTTCCCTTCTAGTCCCTCCCCTCACCCCCACAAGGGTAACTATTTTACTGACTTCTAACACCTCGATTAGTTTTGCCTGTCTCTAAACTTTATATAAATTTTTTTTTAATTTATTCATTTAATTTACTTATTTTTGTCTGCATTGGGTCTTCGTTGCTACGGGTGGGCTTCTCATTGTGGTAGAGCACAGGCTCAGCTGCTCCATGGCATGTGGGATCCTCCCGGACCAGGGCTCGAACCCATGTCCCCTGCATTGGCAGGCAGACTCTCAACCACTGTGCCACCAGGGAAGTCCCAATATATAAATTGAATCATAGAGTAAGGATATTCCACTTTGCATTTTCATGCTACTGGTTTGGAGGGAACTGGGAGTGAGACCGATGCTGAATTTTTAGCGCTCACCCTGTTTGGGACTTTACCCCTTTCTTCAAGGTGCCTCCTGGCCCCGTCTTCATAGATGCAGCAGCCTCATATGTGATAGTTGAGACATATGAGACTCTTTCCAGCAACAGACATGTTATGTGGAGACGCCCAGTCAGAGTGCTGAGCTGAGCTGAGCTGAGCTGAGCTGAGCTGAGCTGAGCTGAGCTGAGCTGCTTTCAGTGGACAGTTGAGAGCAATGTGAGCATTTGGTGGGATGTCCAGTGCTGGATTTTCTCCCCTGTAGGAGGTAAGCTCTCCAAGGGCGAGTTGTAGCTTGTTATCTCCGGCACTGTAGGACCCGGCCTGCTCTCTCCCTGGTGGTAAACCAAGTGACACATGCATGCTCACTTGCTCTCTCTCTCATCTGACCCCCCCCCAAAAAATGAGAAATTATAACAGAGGAGAAATTGAGGTAGCCAACATAGTCAAGATGTTTGAGCCTAGATGAGGAGCCTCTGGGCAGCTGATATTGGCACTGGGGACATTGGACTCCCTAGAGCCTGTTCACATACACAGTGTCTTGGTGACATGCTGCCTGGCTCTGTGGGTAGTCTTTGGGCAGGTCCTAGAAAGTGAAGTGTGTGCTGGACCTGGCCCGTCCCTTGCCTCATAACCTGAATACTCATATAGTTCAGGTTCATGTAATCTGAGGTCATAGCCAGCAGCCACTCGTGTTTGTTAAATAAAAGTAAAAGTAATCCAGGAACCTCAGGAAAGTAGAGAAGGTTGAGTGATATGTTGGTTTTAAAAATTAATTTTAGCCAGGCTGCCCCACGCTGAGTAGTGGACAGCCAGAGATCATTTTGAGTTAATATTTACCTTTTAGTCACTGCCCTGATTGACAGGCACGGCGTCGGGAAGGGCTCCAATGGTCAGCTGCTTCTCTGTGTCTTGGAAACAGCACGTCTCCTCTCACTCAGTCTGGAACATGGTCCTCATGAAGCAGAAAGGCCCCGCGTGTGTCTCCGCTCTTTAGGAACCTCAGAAGAAGTCTTTCCTCTAACCTCCTCCCTGTCCTCACTGCCCTTTCTTTGTCAGGTGGTTTGACTTTTCTGGGTTTAGCCGAGGGGCCCCTCTACTTTTTTTTTTTTTTTAAATATTTATGTATTTATTTGGCTGCATTGGGTCTTCGCTGCTGCTCAGGCTTTCTCTAGTTGGCGGCGAGCGGGGGCTACTCTTCTTTGCGGTGCGCAGGCTTCTCATTGCGGTGGCTTCTCTTGTTGCGGAGCACAGGCTCTAGGCACGTGGGCCTCAGTAGTTGTGGCACGTGGGCTCAGTAGCTGTGGCTTGCAGGCTCCAGAGTGCAGGCTCGGTAGTTGTGGCGCATGGGCTTAGTTGCTCCACGGCATGTGGGATCTTCTTGGACCAGCGATCGAACCCACGTCCCCTGCATTGGCAGTTGGATTCTTAACCACTGCACCACCAGGGAAGTCCCGGGGCCCCTCTACTTTGTCCATGCTCAGCTGTGGTGACCTTGTCTCAGCTGCTGCTATCAAATACTTGCCTGAAAATACCAGATGAATAACACCCAACAATAAGTTTCTATAGCACTCGAACCACTTAAAAATTATTACATACAGGTGATCGGATGAATTCCTTGACACTTTTCTTAAAACTGTGTTTCTTTTTCTTTTAATATATATATATTTTTAACTTTTTATTTTTGGCTGCGTTGGGTCTTCACTGCTGCACAGGCTTTCTTGTAGTTGCGGTGAGTGGGGGCTACTCTTCGTGGTGGTGCGCGGGCTTCTCATTGCAGTGGCTTCTCCTGTTGCAGAGCACGACTCTAGGCGCATGGGCTTCAGTAGTTGTGGTATGCAGGCTCAGTAGTTGTGGCTCACGGGCTCTAGAACGCAGGCTCAGTAGCTGTGGCGCACGGGCTTAATTGCTCCGCGGCATGTGGGATCTTCCCGGACCAGGGCTCGAACCCATGTCCCCTGCATAGGCAGGCAGATTCTTAACCACTGCGCCACCAGGGAAGCCCAAAACTGTGTTTTTCTGGATGAAATATTTAACTCTTATTTTATGAAGTTCTTTAGATGTATAGCTGAAAAGATTTTTTTTTCCTTTTCTCAATCAGTTTACTTTTGTGATCAGAAAATATTATGTAAGGTATTCTTTTGAGTCCAGTTTAAAAAAAAAATGAAAGACAGGAATCAGGTAAGCCAGAGGCTTTGGAAAATAGAAGGGCTGTGTGTAGTCTGATGCCTTGAATCCTCTCATGCCTGCCAGTCGGGCTGATTAATTCTGACCCAACAGATCACAAAATCTAGAAATTGCCCTGCGATCACAGATGGTTCCTGGGAAATGCCTAAAGCAGTTAATGGACAAGTTAACTCTTGTCAGTTTAAGCAAAAGCTGTTCTTCCTGAAGCTGTAGGGGAGTGTTTGAGGCATAGGTGAGGCTGATTTTAGGCCCGAGATCTGGAGTTCTCAGAAAAATAAATACTTGACTGGGGCTACCACTCAGGTGGTACATTTTATCAGCTAATAATGCCAGGCTTGACAGCATGTTCTTGTCAAGCCCGGAATGGGCAATTTGATTTTTATAAAGAGCTTTTGGGTTTCCTCTTTTTGGATGCTTTGCCTCTTAAAACAGCCATAAAATATCCCTTAAAATCTCATTCCCTCCAGTCTGAGTCCTGGCTGCTGAACACTGCATAATGACAACCAGAGACGCTGCCCTCATTGGAGACTGTGTTGCTGGCATGGTTTCCCGTTCCAGCTTCAATTATATGTTGAATTTTCTCAAGTGGGACGTTTAATGATCCTTCTGAACAGACTGTTTATGCTGAATGAAGCCCTTCAGAGAGCATTTGGGCCTCACTTTCTCTGCTGCTTTTTGATGGTGCACTCAGCTCGCAGTTTTTGACTGAATGTGTGAATTTTATCCTCCAAGCAGCCAGAACACTAAAACTAAACTCTCCTCCCACTCTCTGAAATGCTGGTGAGCTCTCCCATTGACCGTGAAAGCCATGGGCTAACGGGCAGGCCAGGCGTAAGGGCAGAACATGGGGAAACAACAACCCCCAACTCGAGGCCCCAAGAGAGGGTTCAGCATCCTGTCTGGTCCCTTTTCCCCCTGGACAGCTAAAGGTTTGGAACTGGCACAGTTACTGAGAGCTGTATGTTACCAACTTAAACCTCATGTTCAGTTTTCTTCCTTGAGACCAGAAGGTGGAAATGGGAAGCTTTGAAAATTGACTTTTAGTTTTTAGGTACGTTTGGAATTAGGTTAGGTTTGGCTGCGAATAACAGAGATCTAAAATAACAGTGGCTTAAGCAAGGTAGAAGTTTATTTGTTCCTCATATATATAGCAATAATACTAGCTAACATTTGCATAATGCTTATTTTATGACAAGCATTGTTAGCACTTTTCGTTTATTGACTTGTTTAATCCTTACAGTGTGCATTGACACTGGTAAGGTATTACCACCTTAACAGGTGAGGCGTTGAGGCACGGAAGGTAAAGTCACTTGCCTAAAGCCACATAGCTCATGCGAGACAGAGCCAGGATTTGAGCCACACAGTCTGGCTCCAGAGTCTGTGCTCTTAGCCACGTGCTCTTCTGTCTGACAGAAAAGCCACAGGTTGCCAGGGCTGATGTGGCAGATGTGCTCCCCAGTCTACTTGGGGACCCAGGCTCTTTCTCCCTTGTTACTCTGCTGTGTGTGGTTTCCATTCCCAGTGACATTGCCGCTGCAATGTTCTGGAATGGTAGAATGCCCAGGTAGGAAAAGACCCTTCAAATTATTGTGGCACTCTGGATTTTCTTTTGGGAAATGTGTATGAATAGTGGGAGTGGTTTTGTCTTGAGCCTTCCTTGTGGGTTTCATTTTTTTCTTACAACCCTATTTTCTTTTTATTTAATAAATTTACTATTTTTTTATTTTTGGCTGCGTTGGGTCTTCATTGCTTCATGCGGGCTTTCTCTAGTTGCGGCGAGCGGGGACTACTCTTCGTGGCGGTGCGCGGGCTTCTCATTGCAGTGGCTTCTCTTGTTGCGGAGCATGGGCTCTAGGCGTGCGGGCTTCAGTAGTTGTGGCATGCGGGCTCAGTAGTTGTGGCTCATGGACTCAGTAGTTGTGGCTCACAGGCTCTAGAGCACAGGCTCCGTAGTTGTGGTGCACGGGCTTAGTTGCTCCACAGCATATGGAATCTTCCCGGACCAGGGATCGAACCCTGACACCTGCATTGGCAGGCGGATTGTTAACCACTGCACCACCAGGGAAGTTCCACAACCCTATTTTCATAAAGAGGGAGCTACTGCCTTGGACGGTTGGTGTGATCAGTCTCGCTCACTAAAAAGGAGAACACACGCTTCCCTAGCGCACTCCTGGGGGTCTGGTCCTGGAGAGTGGTCTGGTGGTACCTGAGGTTAGGTCACTTGAACCTGTGGCCCAGAGTGGTTCTCATATGGTTCCTCTGGCCACTGTTCACGGTAGTGGGAGTTGGAGGCACCTGAGTATACATCCGTGGGGGGAACGGATATGTAAAGGGGTGGTGCTCTGTGTGGGGCAGTGAACTAGAGGTCTGTACAGCAACACGGAAGGATCTTAGAAATGTAAGATGAAGCAACAGGAAAAAGGAAGTTTCTGAGCTGGGTCTTAGAGCCCAATATCACTTAATTAAATTAATAGTATATATATGTGGCCACCCCCCCCCACACACAAGCCCCCACTATACAATAAGTGTTTAAGTTAGAAAAATAGAAAGATGGTATTTTTTAGAAGGATTTTTTTTTTTTGCGTGGTTTCTCAAATGGACCTTTATATATTATCTGAAGTCTTCATTTCTTCAGGCTTAGTGTTGTTTTACAAAATCTTGTTTGTTCTTTTTTGGTAGTGAAAGGTAGATGTAGTCAATGGTAGCCCCTTTTTTCCAAAATCATGTGCCTTTTTTCCTGACTATAAAAATTATGCTTATTGTAGAAATTTTGAATAGTAAGGCTTAAAGAAAATAAAAACTCTTTATCCCTACCACCTTAGGAATAAGCACTGTAAACCTTTGTGATATATTTTGTCTTTCCTCTGTGATTATTTAAACACATAAATATTGTATGTGCAGTAGTTGAGAGTAAACCATAAATAATTTTGTACTTTACTCCTTTCCCTCAATGCTGTGTTTTCCCATGTCATTACAAATTCCTAGTAAACTTCATCTAAAATAAACTATATTGTGCCTACTGTGTGCCAGGCACTGTTGTTGACACTTTACTTGTATTAACTGTGGGCTTTTACACTGTTCCCAGGGTCATAGCTTTTCTGACCAAAGCACCCCGCCCTCCCCAAAAGGGTATTACAGCCCTTGATGTCCATTAGAAAAACGCTGTTGGGGCTTCCCTGGTGGCGCATGGTTGAGAGTCCGCCTGCTGATGCAGGGGACACGGGTTCGTGCCCCGGTCCGGGAAGATCCCACATGCTGCGGAGCGGCTGGGCCCGTGAGCCATGGCCGCCGAGCCTGTGCGTCCGGAGCCTGTGCTCTGCAACGGGAGAGACCACGACAGTGAGAGGCCCGCATACTGCAAAAAAAAAAAAAAAAAGAAAAACGCTGTTTATATAGGATGAGAATCTGAGAGTTGTTACACATTTCCCCAAGAAGGTCCAGATGTAGGTCTAAATAGAGTAATAATTCTCATAAATGAAAGAGAATACATTTCATCATATGCCTGTGTCTCTCTGCAGCACCAGGGACTGCAGTGAACACCCTGTTTTCAAAACAGGGCTCCAAGGAGATAAGCTGCGTTTGGCACAGAACTCAAGGGCCTGAACATTTCCATGTGTGGCCTCTGACAGGCATGCAGGAACCTGTAGGTTGAGGTGGCCTGTCTTGTCCACCTCTCTCTGGCAGGAAGGAAACATCACATGGCCTCTTCCTTCTTCTAGAAGACTCTTATGTTCTCCCCACTTGTATCTCAGACCAGATAGACAACCTCTCACTCTTGTCATTTAGTGTGGGATTTCCATGAGAAGCTAATAGGCGATCCTCTTTAAAAGAGGTCCCATGGCTAAAGAAGCTGGGGAAATGCTGGGTAAGCAAGGTTAAGGAGATTTACTTAATGCAGAATGTCTAATAACTTCTCAAATCCTTTTGTGTGCTATGATCTTCGTGAATCTCCAAGACAAGGATATATAACGCAGCATTTCTCAACCATATTTTGTCTGCGGAAGCTTTTTTCTTGAGTATCCTATAGGATTGAGGTTTTGCAGAACCCATCTTGATAACTACCAGATTGGTGAGATTAAATCCTGGGAGCTTTCACGGGTTTGGGCCATCTTCCTTCACACACTCATCTTCGCTTCTGAGTGGTGAGGCCATAGGTCTGCCTTGTCAGAACTGGGGGATCCCATCTTTAAAATGAACTATTGGGGCTACCTGATCCCACCTTTTCGCACTACCTGTAAGTGTGAGTGTGCTAGACAGTTCAGTGAGTTTCTGAAATCAAAGAATTTTTCCAGACCATCTCCAGGGGGCTGGATATAGCTCTTTTAAAAAATTCATTTATTTTTATTTTATTTATTTTATTTTTGTCTGCGTTGGGTCTTCGTTGCTGTGCATGGCCTTTTCTCTGGTTGCGGCGAGCGGGGGCTACTCATTGTGGTGGCTTCTCTTGTTGCGGAGCACAGGCTCTAGGTGCACAGGCTTCAGTAGTTGTGGCTCACAGGCTCTAGAGCACAGGCTCAGTAGTTGTGGCGCACGGGCTTAGTTGCTCCGCGGCATGTGGGATCTTCCCAGACCAGGGCTCAAACCCGTGTCCCCTGCATTGTCAGGTGAACTCTTAACCACTGCGCCACCAGGGAAGCCCCTGGATATAGCTCTTTGAACAGGAGGCCTGAAGTATTTCTTTCCTCAAACTAAATGAACAAATGCAATGGAAGAGGAAGATATGTTGGACCCAGCAAAACTGGTGTGAGAAATGGCCTGTTCAGCGTTGTAAGGAGATCCTCAAGAGCCTTCCTGGGACACGTTTGCCCACCTGACAAGGGGACGGGGAGGGCAGGCCCCTGTTCCTTGGCATCGTGTTAGCCTGGCTCTCTCCTGGCTTTAATGACCCCGTTGAAGATACTAGACTCTGTCTTCCTCCATTTTTTGGAGAAGACCTCTGGACTTTCTTCACCTTTTGTTTTACAGAAGAGGACGTGGAGAACTTTGACGTGACCAATTTGTCTCAGGACATGCTGCGAAGCATAGAAGCCGATAGCTTTTGGTGCATGAGCAAACTGCTGGATGGGATACAGGTGAGTGGTTCTGCCCTTGTGGGACACCTGGGTTGGGGCTTCCTGCAGCCCTTTGGGTTCCTTGTTGCTCTTCTGCATCAGACAGGGCCCCCACCCAGCATGGCTCCTCCCCTTTTTGGTCCATCCATCTTTACCTCGTTCATTAGCTTTACAGCTTTCAAAAGGCAATGGTCTAGTGTCCCCTGGAGCCTAAGGAAGTCTCCATGCTGCCCTGCCTTTGTCATCAGACTGTGCCCCTCCTTTCTTCTGTGCTCCCGGGCCATGCGGTTTGCCTCCACAGCACAGGGCTCTTTTAGGCTTTCCTCACACTCTGCTGTTCCGTGAGATTCCCTTGTTCCCCAAAACACTGGCACCAGCTTCGGAAAAACAGCTTGTGTTTTATAAATGTATTTCAGTGAACTTGAGGGATGGTGGCACGACTGTTTGGTATCCCTGTTCATCCTAAGTCCTATGTTGTTTGCAGGATAACTACACCTTTGCACAACCAGGGATCCAGAAGAAGGTCAAGGCACTAGAAGAGCTTGTCAGTCGGATTGATGGTAGGTTCAGAGGAAGAATTCTCTAGCAATAGCACAGTGTGATTCTGACACAAACCAGTTATGCTTGTGGGCATAACTCAGCCCCCTTCCTAGCCACGACCCTTTTCAATTCACTCTGTGCTGTTGGCGGCACTGGCATCCTTCCACATCTCAACCGGAAGGTGAGGTGAGAACTCTGCTGTTATGTCAAGTTCTTTTCTCTCCTTAGTTTTCTACCACTGAGGTCTCTCAGTCCTCCTTCAGCATCTCTCCTCAAATTCACTCTTTCTTCTCGATGTCCATAGCCACAGCTCTGGTCCAGCCTTGCTTGGGTTTTTGCAACTTCCTCCTAGAAGGACTTGCCTCCTCCATACTCTTTGCTTTTCCACACCATCTATCACACACCTGCATCTTTCCAAAGCACTGTTCTGGTCATGTCCCTCTTTTGCTCTGAAACCTCCTGTGCTCTCCATTGCTTTTACCATCAAGTCTGTAGTCTGACCTGTCCTTCATGCTGTGATGTGACTCAGGACTCCTGGGCTTCATGCCAGGTCACCAGGTCTGGCTGATACCCCAGCAGGACGTCCCCTAGCTCCCTGTGACCTGTCTGGGTGGGGAATATGAGTCGTGGCTTCCTGAAGCAGAATGTCTTTGAGGAACAGGAGCCCTACAGTAAGTCCTTGGCTCTGGCATGGAATCATGGAGTGTTAGAACTGAAGGCAACTCAGGAAGCCCTGCTGTTGACCGATGAGGAAACTGAGGCCCAGGGAGAGAAGTCGGAATTACTATCACGTAGAGGTTTGACAGCGTGGTCTTCTGTTAAGAGGAATCTCTAGCACCAATTAATTCCACCAATTACTACACAACTGTTAAGTCCCATTGTCTGGTTTTCTATCATGGATTTTTCTGCTTCACCAAAGCATTCCCTTCCCCAATATAGAGATTGTATATCTTTCTCCTTTCCCAGGTTCTCTTTCCATGAAAACCTTCCCTGATTTGTTCTACTCACTCCAGCTTCCTTTTATGACTTAGGATTTCAGTCTTCCCAGCATGTTTGATTATTTACTATTTTTATCCTGTGCATCATATGTGGGATACTTTTAGCCTCTTTTCCTTATTGCCCTGGCCCAGCTGTTAGCTCCATGATGGGGCCCACATCCAGCTCTCTTGCATCCCTCACTTGGATCCTGGTACAGGGCCTGTGCCAAGCTGTCTGACAAGGGCCAGGTTCCAGAGGGTCTGAGCTGTGGTTTTTGCCACTGTCTGGCCTGTCCTTTTTTTTGTTTGTTTCCTTTTTCCAGCCCTCAAAAATACCTGAAAAATACAGGCACAGTACTTTAGGATGGTGGATTTTTAAATGTATATATCTTTATGCTTTGAATTATAGAAGTAATACTTACTCATTTAGACGCTTGAGAAAAACACAGAATAAAAGGTAAAAATCCTCCCCCTTCCTTAAATTCTACTCCCCAGAAATAACCATCATTGATAGTTACTCTTTCAAAAATTGTATTAAATATTTGCCCCATGCAGGTGCTATTGTAAGCACTTTTATTTTCTCATTTTATTCTCCCCCAAACTTTCTGAGGTATGGATGATCATCTCCATTTATAGATTAGGAAACTGAGGAGGATAGTGATTTTTTTTTTTTAATCCTGTCAAGCAGTATTTGAGGGGCTGTCATGTGGAACAGGGGTCCGGTTTGTTTGGGTTGCTTCAGAATACTACACCAATACCAAGGGGTGGGAGTGGGGAGGGAGCTAGTGTCTGCTAGTGTCGACGAGGCACTTTCTGGTGAATCACTTAATACATCAGTGGGTGAGGCTGCCCTTGAGTGGAGTCGATGAACCTCTTTCACTGGCGGTTTAAGTCCCTGCTGGCTGCCATCTGTCAGGGATGCTGAAGAGGAATCCTCACTGGTGGGAGGATGGCCAAGGTGACCCGCACCATTCTTTTCTATTCTGGGTTCTTCTCTGATGAGTAACAAGGTCAAGCAGCCAAGTGAGCCTTATGTCTCCTGCTCTATGGCTCGAGCAGCCGTGCAAAGGAAGAAAGGTCCCTAGAATATCACTATGGGGTGTTCAAATAGTTCTACTACATGCAGGGCTGAGTAGTAACCATGCAGTGTTGCTGTGAGGTGGTGGAATCAAACGTAAAGGATGGTCAGGTGCCAGTTTGGCCCCTCTGTGTCTGGCTTCTCCAGGGTGAGTGGCTGAAAAGAAATGGAAACCACCTTTTTGGCTCATGTGACTCTTTCAGGGTCCAGTCCCCTAGGTTACTCTCAGGGGGCCAATGACACTTTCTGTTTCAGAGCAGGTACATAATCACTTCAGGAGGTACGAGGTCGAATACCTACAGTTTGCCTTTCGTTGGATGAACAACCTGCTTATGCGGGAGCTTCCCCTTCGCTGCACCATCCGCCTGTGGGACACATACCAGGTATGAGGAGATCCCTGCCCTCTCCATGCCAGGCTGTCCCTGAGGCACCCAGCTCCCTGCCGGGTGTGCAGTATAGCTGCTCGGAAGTTCCCGCCACCTCCTTTCTACCTCTGTGTCTGCCTTAGCCTCACAGGCAGGGCCTCTGCTAAATCTTTTCAGGCCTCTGCTCACCCAGCCATTAAAGGGGTGCTGTTCTGCTTTCCCACCTTGCAGAAGGGTTGGCTCTGAGAGGGCTTGGAGACCTAACTGTTTTTTCCCTTCCCAGTCTGAACCAGAAGGGTTCTCCCACTTTCATCTCTACGTGTGTGCAGCCTTCTTGATCAAGTGGAGGAAAGAGATCTTGGATGAGGAGGACTTTCAGGTGAGTGGCCTGGAGCTCAGCCTGCACTGGGGAAGAGTGTCAGAATGGGAGTCGTCCCGCTAGCGGGGCTGTGCACGTAGAAGCTAGCACAGCAGGTACCTGGCTGGAAAGAGCAAAGGAGAAAGGATGCTCCCAAGAGGGTGCCCTTCCCAGTTGGCAGGAAGGCACTGGGGCCCAGAGTTCTTCCGTGTGAAAGGGTCTTAGTGCCAGAAAGGCTGCAGAGCAGCTGGGCGGGTCTAAGAGACCTTTCAGTCATTCACTGACCAGCACTGGTTGAATGCCTGCAACATACTAGGCACCACTGAGGGAGTAGGACATACAGAAAGTAGAACAGAGAACTCTGCTCTTGTAGAGCTTACATACTAGTTGGGGAGAGACTTAAAGTAAACAAAAGCCTAGTAGGGCTTCCCTGGTGGCGCAGTGGTTGAGAGTCCGCCTGCCGATGCAGGGGACACGGGTTCGTGCCCCGGTCCGGGAAGATCCCACATGCCGCGGAGCGGCTGGGCCCGTGAGCCATGGCCGCTGAGCCTGCGCGTCCGGAGCCTGTGCTCCGCAACGGGAGAGGCCACAACAGTGAGAGGCCCGCGTACCGCAAAAAAAAAAAAAAAAAAGCCTAGTAAATAGTAAATTAAAATGAATGTTAGAAGGAGATAGAAATATAATTTTTTTAAAGGTAGAGCAGGATAAAGGGATTATTAGGTGGTAGGAGAGGGACAGGTTGCAATTTCAAAGTAGTCAGGATAGGCTCACTGAGAAGGTGACATTTGAGCAAAGTCTGGGAGAAGGTGAGGGAGCGAGCCATGTGGACATCTGGGGATCTGCGGGGAGAGCGTCCAGGCAGGAGGAACAGGCTTGCAGAGGCCATGGGGTCGCAATGTGCCTGGGCTGTTGGTAGAGCCATGATGGTGGCCAGTGTGGCCTGGAGCAGAGTGGCCCAAAGGGAAGAGTAGGAAGAAGTGAGGCCAGAGAAGTCACAAGGGACCCAGATCATGGAGGACTTCGTAGCCAGAGTAAGGACTTTGGCTTTTGCTCTGAGTGGAAGGGGAACCATAAGAGGGTCTTGAGCAGAGGAGGGACATGATCTGACTTACGGTTTCAGAGGTTCACTCTGGTGTGGGCTGCAGGTGTGGGCAAGGGTGCAAGCAGGGAGACCACCCAGGAGGCTAGTGTAAGTCCTCCAGGTAACACACGAGAGTGGCTTGGACCTGGATGGTGGAGTGGAGGTGTGACAAGCGGCCCGAGCTTGGATATAGAGCCAACAGGAGTAGAGCCAACAGGAATTCCTGAGGAATTGTGTGTCGAGTATGACAAAGGGATGAGTCAGGGTGGCTTTACAGTTTGTGAGAAGCTGTAAGGAGGAGCACGTTTACGGAGGAAGATCAGGAGTTCAGTTTTGGGCATGTGGAATTTTAAACGCCATTAGACATCCGAATGGAGAGGTAGAATAGGGAGATAAATCTTAGGGGTCTGGAGTCGAAAGAGAGAGCAATCTGGACTGGGCATGTATGTTTAGGAGCCTTTGGCTAGATGGTCTTTAAAGCCAGCGCCTTACATGAGATCCGAAGGAGGTGGGAGTGGACAGAGGAGAGAAGAGGGCCAGACCTGAGCCCTGCACCCTCCTACGCAAGAGGTCAGGGAGGCGAGGCAGACAGGCAAGGAGGCAGGGGGATGACCAGTGGGAACCCAGCGTCCTGGGACCCAAGGGGGGGATGTGAAGAAGACTGAAGAGGTGGCAGAAGCCAGGCAGCTGCTGCAGGGGGCCCAGGACAGGGGGACGGGGAGTGGGGATTGAGGATACAGGTAGCCAGGCTCTGCCATCTGCAGAGAGAGAGGCCTGAAGGCAGTTCATGGTCGTAATCTCTCGGGGTGGCAGTGGGCTTTTGTTTTTGTGCTTTGTAAGTTGCTGAACTGAGGGGTTTGGGGGTTGTTTTTGTTTTAATGGGTATGTATTCCTTTTAAAAACGGGAGGGGAAAAAGCCAGAGGAGGTTGAATGTTTTTCTGAGTTCTAACTGATACCGTAGGTGTTCTCAAGAACAGCAGCATCTCCAAGTGACCCCCGGGGAAGTCCCACTCTATAATTGGTGTTAGGTGGTTAAAGCACAGAAGCCTGTCCAGCAGGTAAAAGGAAAGACGGGACCCAATTTGCCCAAGAAATGGCTTTGGAAGAAAAAAAGGAAAGAGTGGGCTTCTGTGAGTAGGTGATAGCCATGGGGCCGAGGCTGCAGGCAGCGGATAAAGAGCCACAGCTTCTGCCAACCAGCAGCATGTGTGATGCCCTAGGATAAATGAGGACAAGGGCCTGGACTGGCCACGTGCTGGGCGAGCTGTCAGGTTTTTTTTTTTTTTTTTTTGCGGTACGCGGGCCTCTCACTGTTGCGGCCTCTCCCATTGCGGGGCACAGGCTCCGGACGCGCAGGCTCAGCGGCCATGGCTCACGGGCCCAGCCGCTCCGCGGCACGTGGGATCTTCCCGGACCGGGG
>NC_041231.1:71881266-71923134 GCF_002837175.3 Physeter macrocephalus
GCATTGGCAGGTGGACTCTCAACCACTGCGCCACCAGGGAAGCCCGAGCTGTCAGTTTTGATAATGTGGTTGAGGTGGAGCAGGATATTGAGAGCACGAAGTCGAATTTGGTTATCATGAGCCAGCCTCAGAGGGCCTTGTCATATGTGATAAAAGTGCTTCCGAGATTAGCTCAGGGAGGTGGACATGATTCCTGGAATGGCTTTTAGCCATTCACAATATCGATAGAGTACAGGACAGTAGTCTGTGACTTTAAAACTCTGGTAGACATGGAGGTATTCTATGCTGGGTAGCATATTCGATTATCTGATGGACCTGAGGTCTTTCTGCACTAACCCACAGAATGACAGTGGACTTTTTGTCAGCTTCTTAGCACCTCAGCTAGTCCTACTCATAGAGGAGTCTCCCCTCTTTCCTTTAGACAAAATAGAATGGGTGATTAAAGTTCCTTCCAACTCCATAGTTCTATAATTCTATGAATAATAAAAGAAAAACTGCACCTGGCTGTGTTAGGATAGACGAGCGGTGTCCCTTAGGAGACAGAAGCATGGCATGGGTGTGAGGAACAAGGGCAGAAGAGCGTTGTGTGGGGTTGTGAGATGCTGTTCTGTGACCTCTGTAGAGAAAGAAGGCTAACTAATCCTAACTGCTAAAGGGCTGCCTGCAATTAAATCACTGCAGAGGAAGCTCTGTCAGTGAATACAGGTATCCCAGAGAGCCAAACAGGCCTAGCCTGTGGGAGAGAAGTTTTTAGGGCTAAAAGCTGAGTGACTTGAAGAAAAACCAGGTGAAGTAGCTGCAGATATAAAAGAGTGGTGGCAGTTTCAGCAGACTGGCGATGTATCACCCTTAAAGAGCAGAGAAGGGGAGCCAGCTGAGGGTATAGGGTGAAGCAGCAACCCTCCTTCTAAAGTTGGGGACTATGCAGAATAGTATAGTGGTTAAGCCATGGTCTCTGGGGCCGGTCTGCCTGGGGTCAAATCCTAGCTCTGCCATTTTTCTAGGTGTGCAACCTTAAGCAAGTAAATTGGCCCTCTATGCCTCAGTTTTCTTATCTGTAAAATGGGGATGAGAGTACTTACCTCCTAGGACTATTATGAGGATTATACAAATCACTACATGTGAAGCTGTTGGTGTACTTTGCATATGGCCCTCAAAACAGTGAGCTTATTATCACTAATATTACTTCCTGCAATGTACTCTGTGAGTCCGGGGAGCAGTGATGTGAAGACAGCTTTAGAAACCCAAGTCTCTAAGTGGTTTTAAACTTACCTGAGTAAACCGTGCTAGGCTAATCCTGGATGAAACCAAGCTGGATGACCAAATGGGGCTGGAGAGGAGGTGTTCAGAGGGTGCAGGGGCAAAGGGCGGTGCTCCAGCTGTGGTGAGAGTGCCCAGAAGAAAGGCATCTGCCTCTCCCTAGCTGGGCGATTGTCTGGAGTCTGCCTGGGAGAGGGGACCAAAAACTGACACAGGAGGCTCACCTGAAGAGGTTTCTGGGACTTCCCTGGTGGTCCAGAGGTTGGGACTCTGCACTTCCACTGCAGGGAGCACGGGTTTGATCCCTGGTCAGGGAACTAGGATTCCACATCGCAGCATGGCCAACAACAACAGAAAAAAGAAGTTTCCTTCCTGAGACCTCGCAAGGGAACCTCAGGCGTGTCCATGCACAGGCACTGTAGGGGCAGAATGGCCCCGTCCTCTGGGCCATAGGCTGCTTCAAATGAGAGCTTCCAGCAGAGCTGCACCAAGGCTCTTTCATGGTAGAGAGGGCCTTGGCAATTCTGGCCCTCAGCCTGGGCTGGCGTAATATAATAATGGTGATAACGTTAGGTTGCATCTTAAGAAATTATTTTTATAGGTCAAAACAAGTATTGGCAATTTAATAAGGTTCAATCTAATAATAACTAATTCTTAGTACTTTTAATGTACCAGGCACTATCCTAAATGTCTCTCTGTGTTAATTCATTGCAACAGTCCCACAAGATAAGTTGTAATTACTACCTCCATTTCACAAATGGGGAAACTGAGTCACAGAGAGATTGACTAGGCCAAGATCACCCAGGGAGTAAGTGTAGAGACCTGGAATCTGTGCTCTGGGCATGGATTATGCTCTGATGCCTCTCCCTCAGGGCCTGGCCAGGCACTTCCTGGGGCACGTGAGCTCGGTTTATGTGGTACCTGCTCATGGGCATGGTTCTTCCTCCCCCTCCCCCTCCTCCATTATTATGGAGGTAATAATTTCCTAGATACATTATTTTATGTAAGTCACAGAGAACAGGCACTTGAGCAAATGCCTGGTCACCTGCAGCCTAAAATGTCCCTCGGGAAAAGCAGCATCTTTGAGAGTCTAGGAGAGCATGGGACCCCACAGATGGCTCAGAAGTGATGTTGAGAAACCCCGCGCAGGGAACTCACTAAGACTAATAACCACAGTTCCTTTAAATACATTATAAGGGAACTGGCAGAGGAATTGTGGGACCAGCTGATGACTCTAAACTAGAGTAGCAGCTGGTCTCAGAATCCTTTGCTTTCATCTTATGGAAGAAAACCTTGGAGAGATTCCCACTCTGAAAGTGACTTTTGTAGGAGATAGGTCAGAGTTATTAAATGAAATAGTGCTAAGCCCGTGGGATGTTCCAGGCCTAAATAACAAACTAAGTGTAAATAAATCCCTTGAACCAGATGGCGTCCACCCACCACTTCTGCAGGAACTCAAGGGTAGGATTGTGAAACATTGCCCAAATGCAGGCCCCATCTTCACAGATATCCAGTAAATTGCCAGTTTGAATCCTGCCCAGAAGAAAGGTTCAGAGACAACCCTGGGACCTAAAGATCTTCCACCAAGAACAAGCTGGTGTGAGAAAGGGCACGAGTCCTCCACATGTAAACAAAACAAACATTGGAGGGGGGGACTCAGCTTTCTCTGGTGGGGGAACTTGCTAAAAGTACTAGGTGCTTTGACACCAGGGAAGCCTATGAATACGTTTGACTGAAAAAGTTTACATACAAGGACCTGTTTTTGAAAGTTTTTATTGAGACCAAGGAAATTGTTTTGCTACCTCACTGATTCTCAAAACAGAGGGATTTGTTTCAAAGTACTTATTTGACTAGGAAAGTATTTTTACATGCCTGAATACACATAACGTTTGCAAAGAATGTTCTAGTATTGCTAGGTGATTCTGTACACAGTGTCATATTTAATAGTATATATTTAATGTAACCTGTAAGTTCTTTGCTGTTAATTATTACTCATCCTCTTTGGTTGTCCTTGGCCCTTATTACCGAGTAAAATTAATCAGCTCTTCCAGATTTCCTTCAAACAGCCTCTTCTATGACTTCTTTTCTTTTCATTCGTTCTCCATCATGCCCCACTTTTCTTACTCCAGGCATGCAGCATATAGTATAGTGGTTATGAGCACAAGCTCTAGAACCAGATTGCCTGGGTTCAAATCCCAGCCTAGCACTATGTAGGCTCTTGACCCCAGGCAACTTCCTTAACTTCTGTGCCTCAGTTTCTTCATCTGTAAGATGGAGGTAATAATATGTGCCTCATAGAGTTGAGGTGAGGATTAAATGTGGTAGTAGAGTACGTGTGAGGAACCCCATCTGGTGAGTAGTAAGTGCTCAGTAAATGATAATTACCATTATGAAGACTATTATCTTTCATGGTCCCCCTCTTCCTCATCACTTCTTCCATCTGTTGGCCATTCTGTAATGACTTTCCCCTGCATTTTTTTCTTACCAAGGCCTCTTTGCTTGTTACCTACTATCCCTTCTCCTTTGGCCCCCTTGTCTAATTGTTGTCTTCCCCCCACCCCCTCACACATGGCTCAGATCCTTTGCAATATTCCATTTCCTTTGGAATCTGTGGATTCTCAGAAGGTACCTTTTTCAGCCATTTCGAGCTTTTCTTTTCTGAAAGCCGTTGCCCCCTTCTGTTAACATGGAAACACTCTCTGCTGTTTGCCCCACAAGCTGTCTTCTCACGACTGTTAGTGTTTCACCTGACTGCATGCTATGCTTAGTGATCCCATGAGCTGGCTTTGTAACAAATGTTCAGTTGTTCCCCATCCTAGCAGCGTCTCTTCTCTACCCCTTGGTTAAAGCACCTGATTTGTGATTAACACCTTCTTTCCCCACACGTGATAATTTGGTTTCTACTTCTTTATCCCTAATTTATCAATGCACGGGCACGGTTCCCATTGTTACAGCATTGTGTGGGCGGTGCAGCTCCTAGGCATGGCCACCAGGTGGCAGAATGGTTCCTCCACCTAAGCCTAAGCCTCCCTGCCCTTGGGAGAGGTGGGAGGTTGACTTGGTCAGGGGAAGAAATATTTCAAGGCTTCTGGGAGGTTACTAGCAAGACTAGAAGAATTGGAAATTACAGGTAGAGCTTCTCCTATCAAAGAATCTTCTCTTCTAGAGAGGTCAGCCCTTTGTTGGTTATTTTTGCTTGTCAATTATGCAAGTGTGTGTAACCATTATAGAAGAATTAGAAATACCAATAAGCAAAAAGAAAAAAAAAGTTACCTGAAATCTTACCACACAAAGGTGATATATCTCCTTCCAGACATTTTGCCATGCAAATCCATAGGAATAAAAACATATTGTATGTACGTAACTGTTAATGGAAACATTTTATATACGTTGTTTTTGTAACCTCTTTTTATCACTGTGCAAAATATAGTGGGTGTTCTATAATGTCAGAAAGCATAGATCTATATGATTTTCCCCATTTTTGTATTTTTTTCACATTACATGAATACACGTACATGCTTGTACAAAAATTGTGAAAACATTAAAATAATAGCTTGAGTGCAGTGTTTTCCAATTTACAGATTTATCTTTTTTCTTTTCGCTGCGCCACATAGGCCCTTGGTGGTGAAAGTGGCAGTGAAAGCGCGGAGTCCTAACCACTGGACCACCAGGGAATTCCCTTGACTTATGGCTTTGAGTTCTGTTCTCAGGCTTGGAAATCTCAGGGACAGGAGTTACAATTAACAAAGTTTGTTGAATGAGAGTATTCAGTGCTGGTAGAGATCTAGGGAAATGAGCATTTTTCTGGATGAGCTTTAAGTACCTTTAAAATGTTCATGCCCTTTGATACAGTAATTGCATTCCTAGGAATTTAGCCCAAGGAAATCATCTAAAATATGGCTTTTTGCACAAGGCTGTTCATTATAATTTCATTGTAGTGAAAAACCAGAAATGATTAAATGCTCAAAGCAGGAAGATGTAAATTATGGTACATCTGCATCATGGAAAATTCTTTGGCTGTTGAAAATGTCTAAAAGGAGTTTTTAATATTAGAGGAAATGCTTATGATAAATGCTAAACAGATTCAAAATTATTTAGAGAAAGTATTTCAGCTGTGTAAAATGTGCAGAAAAAGGACTAGAAGGAAATATGCCAAAACGTTTAAACGTGGCTTCCTCTTGATTATAAAGTTAAGGGTAATTTATTTTCTGATTTTTTACTTTTTACAAAGTAAACAAAACTTTAAACTTCCAGAGAATGTGTATTACTCAAAAAAAAATTTTATAAGTAGGTAATATACAAAGACTTTATTGTAATAATTGAAATCAAGGGGACGTATGATGAGAAAAAGTGAAAGTCTCCCATCCCCAAAGGTAACCACTGTTAACAGCTTACCACCTAGCCTTCTAAAAATTTCATATAACTATGTACCTATACAAACATATAGTTGTGTTTTTTCTTTTACCTCAGTGGGATCGTACTATGAGTATTTTTCTGCAACTTGCTTGTTCCCCCGCCCCCCTAAAATGTCTTTGATATCTTTGCACCTTGGCACATGTAGGCCTACTTCATTTTACAGGTGATGCCTTGTATTTCATGATTTGGATAACTGGTTTATCTAAGTGTCCCATACTGACAGACACTTCCCTTGTGTCCTTTTCCCCACTATTTCAAGCGATGATGCAGTGCAGACCCTTGTACAGGAGTGTGGATATTTCCTGAGGAGAGGTACATAGAAGTTGAGTTGCTGGATCAGAGGCCATGTGCATTTCTGGTTTTTTGTTTTGTTTTGTTTTTGGTTTGTTTGTTTGTTTTGGCCGCACTGCCACAACTTGCGGGATCTTAGTTCCCTGACCAGGGATCGAAACCGGGCCCCGGCAGTGAAAGCTCCAAGTCCTAACCACTGGACCAGCAGGGAATTCCCTGCATTTCTGGTTTTGATAGATGTGGCCTGTGTTTGTTAAGCTGATATAAACTTGTCTCTTCAAACCAAGACCAGAGAATAACAGTGGCGTAAAACAAGGTAGTTGTTTACTTCTCTTCAACTAACAGTCTGAGTGTAAGAGTCCAGGGCTAACAGGGCTCCAGAGTAGCAGGGACTCGGATTTCTTCTCTCATGTTGCTCTGCCATCTTCAACACATAGCTTTATTCTTACGGTCTAAGATGACCACTTCCACTCCTCCATTCATAGCCATTTTCTAGGAAGGAGAGAAGGATAAGCTTAGGGCAGATCCCAGGAGTTACACTGTCTCCAAAATTGGCCAGAACTTAATCATGCTGGCCATACATAGCCTTAATGTGCTGAGGCAGTTTTGTGCCCCACTAAATTTCTATTACTAAAGGAAGAAATTTTATAAAAGATATGCAGGACCTCTGCACTGAAAACTACAAAGCATTGCTGGACGGTGCAAATCAGCCAAAGGCAGGGTTCTAGCATGTTGGTGGGCCAGTGATATTTTGTATATATCTATTCACATCGGTTTTTTCCATTTGGTGGTTTTCCTTTTTTTCTTACTGATTTGTAGGTACTCCTTTTTTTATTGTGGATATTAACCTTTTGGCTTTTATAAGTGTTATATTTTCTTATAGTCAGTTTCTTATATTTTAACCTTGTTTTTGTGCCTCCACATATTGAGGTTTCAAAATTGTATCAAATCTGTCCGTCTCTTTTTGTCTCTGGGTTTTGTCTTGCTACTATTTCTTTAATAATTAGAAAAATAAGAAGAATATCCAGTTCAGAAAGAAGACAGAGAAAGAACACAGAGTAGCAGCAGAAGCATGGGTAGCTAAATTACAGAGATAACCTAAAGTCTCACATTCATTTTTTAAAAATTTAATTAATTAATTTATTTACTTATTATAAATTTATTTATTTTATTTATTTATTTTTGCCTGCGTTGGGTCTTGTTGCTGCGCGCCATCTGCCTCTAGTTGCGGCGAGTGGGGGCTACTCTTTGTTGCGGCAGGTGGGTTTCTCATTGAGGTGACTTCTCTTGTTGGCAGAGCGCGGGCTCTAGGCGCACAGGCTTCAGTAGTTGTGGCACATGGGCTCAGTAGTTGTGGCTTGCGGGCTCTAGGGCGCAGGCTCAGTAGCTGTGGCGCACGGGCTTAGTTGCTCCGCGGCATGTGGGATCTTCCCAGACCAGGCCTCGAACCCGTGTCCCCTGCCTTGGCAGGTGGATTCTTAACCACCGCGCCACCGGGGAAATCCTCACATTCATCTTTTACTCTAATATCCTCTTTAATAGGCTATCTCCATGGAGCTGTTTGAGGGACCTGGGCTTTGAAAACTGAATAAGATTTAGATAGGGAGAGGAGAAAAGAGGAGGTGTTTCAAGTGAAAGGAACAACCTAAATTAAACCCTGGAGGCACAGGTAAATGTGGCTGAAGTGGACCTGGCTGGATGAGGCTCATATGTTGGGAACAGTGGGAAATCAGCTGGACAGGTAGGTTGAGGAGAGTCTTCGGAGAACAGGGCAGAGGATAAATAAAGTGATTACAAGTGAACATTGGGATTCAGAGAAAGATGTCAAATGCAAAAGGGTACATAGCAGCCTTATCAATGAAGGTTTTGTTTTGTTTTGTTTTCCCTTAAAGGAAACAAATTAAGTATCTAATAAAAGGGAAAAAGGGAAACGGTTGAGTCAATTAGGGTATAGCCACATGCTAGAATACTGACATTGAGAATAATCACTTTTGAAGGCTGCATGGGAAAACACAAAAATTATAGTAAAAAAGGATGGTTAAAAAGCATGTAAAATCATAATTATGATTACAACTATTTAAAGAAATACGCATGTGAAAAAAGACTAAAAAGGAATAGTTTGAAATTAAGAGAGGTATATTTGGATGATGAGTGATTATTTTTCTCTTTTAAAGATCCTTATTTATTGTTGTCATTCTCTATTTATAATATTATTAAAGAAGCAGGTGTTAGTGGATCAGAGACTCAGCAGAGGCTATTCAAGGCTTCCTGACGGTGAACTAGGAGCCAAGGGCTGTGTGCCGCCTGGGAGGAGGGAGATCAGACCCTTGGGATGCATGACCCAGGAGAAGGGGCTCCATTCCAGGGCCTGCCGGTCCCTTGGTCAGTAATAAAATGATGAAAGTCCTTTCTTGCATTCCAGGGTCTCCTCATGCTGCTACAAAACCTACCTACGATACACTGGGGCAACGAAGAGATTGGGCTGCTCCTCGCTGAGGCGTATAGACTCAAGTACATGTTTGCCGACGCCCCCAATCACTACCGCCGATAGGTGCTGTCTCCCCGCGGGGACCCAGACTGCCCCCATCTCTGATGGCAATCTGATCACTGTGGCCACTGTGCGAGCCGTGGACCCCGGCCAGGAGCCACTCCTGCTGTAAAAAGCTCACATCCGCCGCCCAGGTCTTAACTTTTTGGCGTGCCTGTCCACCACTCCATGTCTCCAGATGGCTCTCCTGGACCACTATCAGTATTCCATGACATGTGGATGGGCCCAGCTCTGGGAGAGGACAGAAAAGGAGGTACAGGGTTGTCTGCCCCTTTAAAAGAAACTGGACAGAAGAAGGGGAAGGCTCAGGTCTCAAGTCACATTGCCCTACGTGGACTGGCTATCTCTTGCCTCCCAGCTCCAACTGATACTGTTGCTTTTTTGTGACATAGTTTGATTTGCTCACAGGTCAGAAACGCCTTATGTTTTCAAAAGACTCCTGGCCCCTCCCTTCTACCGCCAATTCCTAGCCTTTCCCCTTCTGCCCAAGTCTGAGCCAGTGAGGGGCAGCTTTTTAAGACCATTGTTCTCAGATAGAGGAGGCACTGATGCTTATAACTCTGGGAAGAGGGCTACACCCAAGGGCTAGGAATTTCATTTTTCCTTTTCTCACCAGACATCTGTATGTGTGCCTGCGTCTGTGTGTGTATGTGGGTATACACACCCATCAGCATTTAGTTACATGTCTGAATGTCTGTGTCCAGACTATCCCCATTGCAACCAGCTGGGAAGGGCCCCAGTGACCACATACACGAGCATCCCTTGAGAAGGATCAGGGCAGGGGAGGGAGAAGGGGCTTTTTACCTCTCCAGACCCTTTTTCCATGATGACCCACTCCAAGATATTATGTGTAAATTGTGTTATTATGTATATGGGTAAAGATGTATAAATATATGTCTTCTTTGTAGCAGATATGATTTTATATTTATAATGTGCATCAACATGTGAAAGCAATCTAGGTCACTAGCACAAATGAAGTTGCCAGGCAGGTGGCTTCAGCACCTCCAGGTTGGTTTCTGGGTGCCCTCCTGTGAGGGAAGTGAATGGGAGTCTGCTAGAGTGAGCACAGCCAAGCAGATGGAGCTGCTTTGAAGACCGGGTGGCAGCCAACCCAAGCATCAGTGTCTCAGAGTTTTTCTCTCCCCGCCCCCCGCCCCTCAGTCCCTGCCCCAGGCCTTTGTGGAGCATCTGCCGTGTCAGCGGTCAGAGCTCCCCACCCTTCTCCCCTAGCAGCCTCCCAGAGAGAGGACTACAGAGGCAGAAGCCCTTCTGCATGTTTTAGCCCCTGCCTTTCCCCTGGAAGCTGGGGAGGGCTTTTGTTTTTACATTTTTAAGTCAGCATTGTATTCAAGACAGAAGCTGTGACTGACTGTCAGTGCCAAGGAGAGGGGTTCCTGTGTGTCCCTGGGGTTTTGGGCTCTTCCCAGAGAGAGGTTTTCGGTGTCCCCCACTGTCACCATCACACCCCACACAGCTCATGAGATGTGTGACCTGTGTTGGATGTTGGGTGTTTGGTAGTGAAGAGGTGGCAGGCAGCCGGCACCCTCTTGGAAAGCCAGGCAGTTTTCCCCTGTGGGTAAGGCCCTGAGTCTGCCAGTGAAGCCCACCACGCTGGCATGTTACATTTCTCATCGGGAGCTGTTTCTCAGGCATTCTTTCTAGCCCTTTCCTTTTCCCCTTCAGTGTGCCTCAATAGTCTCCTTCACAGAGTGAGAGGGCTGTGACCCTCCCTCGATGGACTAATTAAAGAAAGACACTTGTGTTCCCAAGTGGTGGTTTTATTTTTTTAGTTTTTATGTTTGTATGGGAAATTGTGGATAAAGTGAAAGAATTGTAAATAAACAGTGTATTTCCTCCTCCACTGCTGATTTTTCTGCCATGGATTTGTGTAACCTGGAACCTAACGTCTCCTTTTCTCAGGTTCTCCGTGCTGACGCCAGTAAGTACGGGGGACAAGCTTTCTGTAGGGCAGGCAGGGGACCGAGAGAAGATAAGGCAGCCTCGGAGGATGCGGCAAACACTTGATGAGCACCTCCTCTGTGCAGGACACTGTGGAAACTACAACAGTGAGTAACGTGGTCCCTCCTAGCTGACGTTTATAGGGCGCCTTGCCGTGTGCCAAGCACTGTGAAAAACATTTGAGGATTATTTAATTTATCCAAAAAGGAGTATATAACATAATGGAGGTTAGAAAATGGACTAGAATTTCAGTGCTGTATGAAAGCCTAGAGATACCTAGCTCAACGACCCTCACTGTTCACAGAGGAAAACCCAACCCAAGGCCAAGGAAGGGAGCATCAGAATGGGAACTAGAGGACAGGCCTTCCAGCTTACCTGCCCTGTGTTTTTCCCACCAAATCATGCAGAACTAAAATGTTTTCAAAGACTGGGCCTCCATTTAGGGTTTTCGTTAAGGTTTTGGTTTGGGGGTTGTTGGTGGTTTTTGTTTGTTTGTGTTTTGTTTTGTTTTGTTTCGTTGGTTGGTTGGTTTTTCTCTTGGTTACCTTACTGTGAAATGTCTCAAGAAAGGCAGTTGACTGCACTTTTCTTCTACAAAGAATAGATTGGAATGGTGGTTTCTCCACCTAGAACGTCTTCCTGGGAATCCCTGGAGAGTGTTTCTTGGTTTCAGTCATTAGGAGCTATATTAGGATTAGATTCAGCTACATGTAACACAAACCAAAAATAACAGCAGGGTTTACACAACATGGGAATTTACTTCTCCCTACCATGAAAGTCCAAAAGTAGTCAACCCAGGGCTGGTGTGATGAGTCTGTTTCACAAAGTCTTTAGGAACCTGGACTCCTCCAGGTCTTCATGGTCAAGGTGGCAGCTAGCACTCCAGCTACTACATCCACTTTCCAAGCAACTAGATGGATTTAAAGAAAGGAGACAAAAAAGAGTGCAGGAAATGTGTGAGCAGTGTTCTATAGAAGGTTCCTGAAGGCTGCTCTGTAATATCTCCTCTTACAAATCACAGGCTAGGACTTAGTCCCATGGTAGGTCACACCTAGTTGCAAGGGAGGTTGGGGGATTAGTCTATTCCAGGCCACCATTTGCCTGACGCAGAATTAGGATTCTATACCACGGAGGAAGGGGAGAACAGATACTAGGATTCAGGTAGCAATCTGTACAATAAGAACTTATGAAAATAAGTTGAAAATGGAGACCAGACTTTCCCATAAGCATATGGGGGTGGGGGGTAGATCTGACTGAAATTCAAGTGATTGTTCACGATTAACCTTAGAATTTAACCTTTTTCGTGAAACATGAACAGTCGGGACTTCCCGGGTGACACAGTGGTTAAGAATCCGCCTGCCAATGCAGGGGACACGGGTTCGAGGCCTGGTCTGGGAAGATCCCACATGCCGCAGAGCAGCTAAGCTCATGGGCCACGACTACTGAGCCTGCGCTCTAGAGCTCGTGCTCTGCAACAAGAGAAACTACAGCAATGAGAAGCCCATGCACCGCAAAGAAGAGTAGCCCCCACTCGCCGCAACTAGGGAAAGCCCATGCGCAGCAATGAAGACCCAATACAGCCAATAAATAAATAAATAAATAAATAAATAAATAAAAATTAACAAAACGAAACAAAACATGGACAGTATTTCTACTTGGTGTTATTTGGACCAAGACCATTAATTGTTTCTGAGGCTGGTAGAGAAAATAACTGACCTGGACTAGCCTTCATTCAAAAATTCTGTTCTTCGTTTATGTAGGAAGTTAATCATTTTCTGAAATATGTGTTTTTTTTGTTTTTTTTTTTTGTTTGTTTTTTTTGCGGTACGCGGGCCTATGTTTGATCATGATTAGGAAATTGGTGAAAACTTTCAAACTAATCCTGGCATACTTTGTCCTGTAGTTTATCTATTCTTTCTGCGATCAAAACCTCTACGGTTCTACTTAAGTAGGCCTTACCTCTGTTTTTATTCATCTGTGAGGGGACAGTGGCACAGATTCTTCGCATAGTGACCTCATTTGCTCCTAGAGGCATGAATCTCATTTTGAGCTTTTGGCTTGTCTTGGATTGGACTTTCCATGTCAAACAGCTTTGTAAAGCTTCAAGGATTGGAGTCAGAACCTAAGGCCCAGTAACTGAGCTCTTCATACCTCTCTTCAGGACTTCCAATATTCCCTTACCAGTAGGAGACAGTTTTGATTTATTAGACTCACGATGGAAAAGATGAGATTCACAGAGGATCAGAGAACATAAAACACATTGTACAAGACCAGACTCTTTGGAGCCTGTGCCAGCTTGCCAGGATAGCCACAGCTACAGCCGATCAGAGCATGCCCTTATTTTGGCAAAGGCTGAATTAGAATTATTGGAAGCAAGGAGAATCCCTGTTGAGTTTGATTCAGCAGGTGGTTTGTGAACTATGGCTTCTGGGTGATGAATGTGAAAGTCCCTGCTTGAACTGATAGCTGAGGTGGGGAGTCTGGGAGCCAGACTCTGGGGACTCACTGCTTTTGCTGTTGGGATACCACACTTGTCTCTGTAGTTACCGAAACACACCTGTCCTACTCCACCTAGCTATCCGAGAGAGGAAAACCCAGACCTTCTCCTCAAGCCACTGGTCTCCAAAATTTTTCTCCATCCCTTTAACCTATGTCTTTATAGTTAATGTGGGATTCTTTTTTTTTATTTTTATTTTTTTTATTTTTGCGGTACGCGGGCCTCTCACTGTTGTGGCCTCTCCCGTTGCGGAGCACAGGCTCCGGACGCGCAGGCTCAGCGGCCATGGCTCACGGGCCCAGCTGCTCTGCGGCATGTGGGATCTTCCCGGACCGGGGCACGAACTTGAGTTCCCTGCATCGGTAGGCGGACCCTCAACCACTGCGCCACCAGGGAAGCCCGGATTCTTAGAGATAGGATATAGTTGGGTCTTATTCTCCAATCAAGTCTGATAATCTCTCTTTTTTTTTTTTTTTTTTTTTTGATTTTTGCATTTAGACCATTTACAGGGAATTCCCTGGAGGTCCAGTGGTTAGGACTCCATGCTTCCACTGCAGGGGGCACAGGTTCCATCCCTGGTTGGGGAACTAAGGTCCTGCATGCCACACAGTGCAGCCAAAAAAATAAAAAAATAGACTTTATGAATGATATGGATGTGGTTGGATTTAGGTCTACCATTTTATTTGTTTTCTGTTCCTGTCTCCCCTTTCCTGCAACTTTTTGGATTATTTGAATATTTTTTAGTATTTCATTTTAATATATCTATTGACTTTTGGTTATATCTCTATACTTTTTAAGAGGTTGCTCTCGGGATTATAATATACATATCTAACTACTTACAGTTAATATTTTATCACTTCAAGTAAAATGTAGATGCCTCACAACTATATAGATCCTTTTACCCTCCCCCTTTTATGTTATACTGTAATTGTTGTATAAGTTATGTCAAGGTACATTGAAAACCTTACCAGATACTGTTATAATTTTTGATCTCAATAGTTATACATAATTTAAAGAACTTAAGAGGAGATACTTAACAATTTATGTTCTTCCTTAATTCCTTAAGTTCCAAGTTTCCCTCTGCTATTATTTCCCTTCAGCCTGAAAAACTTCCTTGAGCACTTCTTTTAGAGCAAGTATGCTAATTAATTCTCTTAGTTTTCCTTCATCTGAGAATTGTCTTTATTTTGCCTTCATTCCTGAATTTATTCTCTTTGGATATAGTTATTTTCTTTCAGCACTTTAAAGACGTCCCACTGTCTTCTTGCTTCCACAGTTTCTAATGAGAAACCCACAGCCATTGAAATCATTGCTCTATATCTAATTAATCATTTTTATCAGACTGCTTTTTAAAAAAAATTGTAACAATATGTACATGTACATAATGTAAAATTTGCCATCTTGAGCATTTTTGGAAGGGTGACCTGGCAGTCTAGTGGTTAGGACTTGGCACTTTCACTGCCAGGGCCCAGGTTCAATCCCTGGTTGGGGAACTAAGATCCTGCAAGCTGCAAATTTTATACATAAAATTTGCCATCTTAATCATTTCTGAGAGTACAGTTCAGTAGTGTTAAGTACATTCACATTGTTGTACAGCCATCACCACCATCCATCTCGAGAACTCTTTTCATCTTGCAAAACTGAAATTCTGTACCCATTAATAGCTCTGTATTTTCCCCTCCCCCCAGCCCCTAGCAACCACCATTCTCTTATAGTTTCTGTCTCTATGAATTTGCCACTCTAGGTGCCTCATATAAGTGGAATCACACAGGATTTGTCTTTTTGTGACTGGCTTATTTCACTTAGCATAATGTCCTCAAGGTTCATCTATGTTGTAGCATATGTCAGACTTTCTTTTTTAAGGCTAAGTAGTCCATTGTATGTATATACCGTATTTTGTTTTCCCATTCATCTGTCAGTTGGCTTGCTTCCATTTTTTGGCTATCGTGAACATTCCGCTATGAGCATGAGTATATAAATATCTCTCTGAGACCCTGCTTTCAGTTCTTTGGGGTATATACCCAGAAGCGGAATTGCCAGATCATATGGTAATTCTATTTTTAATTTTCTGAGGAACCACCATATTGTGTCTCAGAGTGCTTTTAAGATTCTTTTTCTTTTTCTTTGGGTTTTTGCGTCTGAGTGTAGGTTGTTTTGTTTCTTTGGTTTTTGGAAGGTTGGTTTGTTTTGGCATTTATCCTGTTTGGGGTTCACTGAATTTCTTGAATCTGTAATTTTATGTCTTTCACCAAAATTGAGAACCTTTCAGCTATGTCTTCAAATTTGTTTTTTTTCCTGCACCAATCTCTTACTCCTCCTGTGGGACTCTGATTATAGGAATGTTAGACCCACAGTCTCTAAGACTCTTGTTCATTTGTTTGTTTAATCTTTTTTTCTCCTTTCTGTTCTTCAGATCTATCTTCATCTATCTTCAAGTTCATTGGCTCCTTTTCTGTCATCTCCATTCTGCTATCAAACCCATACAGTGAATTTTAATTTCAGATATTGTGGTTTTCGGTTCTAACATTTCCTAAGTCTTCTATGTTGAGCAATTTTGGATTGTATCCTGGACATTTTGAATACTGTGTGTGAGACTCTGGGTCTTATTGAAATCCAGCTCTCTTCCTGTTGTTTTGTTTTGTTTTGTTTCGTTTTAGCCACGCTGCATGGCTTGCAGGATCTTAGTTCCCTGATCAGGGATTGAACCCAGGTCCTCAGCAGTGAAAGCACAGAGTCCTGACCACTGGACCGCCGGGGAATTCCCTCCTGTTTGTTTTTTTTTTTTTTTTTTTTTCAGTACGCGGGCCTCTCACTGTTGTGGCCTCTCCCGTTGCGGAGCACAGGCTCCGGATGCGCAGGCTCAGCGGCCATGGCTCACGGACCTAGCCGCTCCGCGGCACGTGGGATCTTCCCGGACCGCTCAACCACTGCGCCACCAGGGAAGCCCCCCTCCTGTTTTTATAAGTAAAGTTTTGTTGGAACACAGCCTTGCCTGTTTGTTTACATATTGTCTATGGCTGCTTTGGCATTACAACAGCAGAGTTGAATAGTTGTGATAGACTGTATGGCCCACAAATCCCAAACTATGTAATATCTGTTCCCTTATGGAAAAAGTTTGCTGACCCCTGCTGTGGAGAACGTTGATTTTGTTTTATCAGGCAATCCAGTTATGTTCAAACTGCAAGTTCTGTCTCATCTTCTATGAGCTGTAGTTCTGATGTCATTTCAGTTTTTCAGAGGCTTTGCTATGCTGCTTAGGGTTTGTTTTGACCATGTAAAACTTGTGCTAGTTCATACACAGAATTAGGGGATTCCCTTTCTAGCTGGCTCCTCTCAGGGATTCTCCCTGTACTCTCTGGTTCACCAGGGCTCCATTTCCTAGTCAATTAACCAGAATGACAGTGTTTCTCTTGAAATTTTAGCTGCCTATACTGCTGCCACCACTGCCCCACAATTGAGGTCTGCCCTTGGGACAGGTCTGGGAGAGAGAGAAAACATTTTTAATGAGAATTCTGACTTGGAAGAACCCTTTTCCCAAGTCCTCTGGTCAGAGAGATGGGGTTTGTGACATAATAAGAGATATATATTTGGTCTCTGTCTCCAGTTCCTGACACAGAGCTCCTAAAACCCTTGTAATTTTTTGAGGGATAGGGGTGTTAGGAGTATCTGTTTTTCTAGCATTTGGTCTTTGCCCGCATCCCCCCCCGCCCCGTTTCTGACACAGATCTCCTAAATCCCTTGGAATTTCCTGAGTGATGGGAGCGTCTTTTGTTCTAATGAGGTGACTCTTGGTGGGCTCCTGGGTGGCTTCAGGATGGGGGCACTGGTCACCAGAAAGACCAAGCCATGATTAGAAGCTTTGAATTTTCAGCTCCACCTCCCATCCTCTGGGTAGGGGAGGAAGGTTGGGGATTGAATTAATAATCAATTATGCCTACATGATGAAGCCTTCATAAAAAAAACCCTTACCAAAGAGGTTCAGAGAGATTCCAGTTGGTGAACACATCCATGTGCCGGGAGAGTGGTGCTCCCCAACTTCACAGGGACCCTTCCAGACCTCCCCTAATGTACCTCTTCATCTTCCTTTATAATAAACCGGTAAATGTAAGTAAGTGTTTCCTTGAGTTCTGTGAGCTGATATCGCAAATTATCGAACCTGAGGAAGAGGTAGGTTATGGGAACCCCCAATTTGTAGCTAGCTGGTCAGAATATAGGTGACAACCTGGGACTTGTGACTGGCATCTGAAACGGGCAATCTTGTGGGACTGAGCCATTAACCTTTTTTTTTTAAATAAATTTTATTTATTTTTGGCTGTGTTGGGTCTTCATTGCTGTGCACGGGGCTTTCTCTAGTTTTGGCCATCGGCGGTTTCTCTTTGTTGCGGTGCACCGGCTTCTCATTGCGGTGGCTTCTCTTGTTGCAGAGCACAGGCTCTAGGCGCGTGGGCTTCAGTAGTTGTGGCACGCGGGCTGAGTTGCTCCGTGGCATGTGGGATCTTCCTGGACCAGGGCTCAAACCCGCGTCCCCTGCATTAGCAGGAAGATTCTTAACCACTGCGCCACCAGGGAAGCCTGCCCTTAACCTTTGAGGTCTGCACTAACTCCAGGTAGTTAACATCAGAATTGAGCTGTAGGACACACAGTCGGTGTCTGAAGGGTTAAGAGAACTGGTTGGTGTGGAAAAAACCCACACACTTTTGGTGTCAGAAGTGGAGTTGTGAGTAGAGTAGAAGAAACAAGAGTTGTTTTCTTTTAGGTTTCTCTCAGTTTTTGCTGATTTTGCTACTGTGAAGCACCCCACTGGGGCCTACTCTCCGGTCAAAGCTGAGAGGAAAAAAAGGAAAAAAATTTGAGAAACTTACCCAATACAGATAGCTTCTCCAAGCTCCCTAATTTACCTGCATGTTTACTTTGCTGAGTTCTCAGGTAGTTGTATTTTGTCGAGAATATTTAGTTGTAACTGTTGGCAGAGAGTCTGCAATGGGCTTATTTCATCTTGTCCAGAACCCCAAACCTTCAAACGTTTTGATCACAACCTACAGTAAAAAAACACATTTTAGGGCTTCCCTGGTGGTGCAGCGGTTGAGAGTCCGCCTGCCGATGCAGGGGAACCGGGTTCGCGCCCCGGTCTGGGAGGATCCCACATGCCGCGGAGCGGCTGGGCCCGTGAGCCATGGCCGCTGAGCCTGCGCTCTGCAACGGGAGAGGCCACAGCAGTGAGAGGCCCGCATACCGCAAAAAAAAAAAACCACAAACAAACAACAAAACAAAACAAAAAACACATTTTACACTGAGACTCAGTACAGACACACACACAAATATGAGCAATGTTTCACAAACAGTGCCCACCCTCCCTGTGCGTGATGGCCTCTGACCTGTTCTATTGTATTCTATTTTTCAAAAATGCCGAGTTAACCTGAGTTTGAAAAACACAGGTCCAAACATTATTACGGAAATGAGAGAGAGAAGGCTTCTACTAGCTGTAATAAATGTAAGCACATTTCAACAAGTCCTGAATAATAAATACTGAAGCTGATAGTGCAATGAATTTATGAGTCAAAACAATGTGATGAAAATTGCATTATTACCTTGGATTGTAGAACTCAAGGTTCTCCAAATGAGAAATAGCCCCACTCTCTCCCCTTTCCCCAACCCCGGATGAAAGTGAATTGAGTTAGGGATCTTTGTGATTTTTGTAGATAATTCATAGTGATATGATTCAACTGTAAGTCACCCCGAGCCTGATTTTATATTAGGTGCCTGATACCATGTATTACTTGCAAAATAAACAGTCTGAAGCCAACTCTGCAATGCGAGGAAAACAAGGCAGTAATTATTGTTACCTGATTCCCATTGCCTTCTTTCCCTCCCTCTTGCCTACCTCCTCACCCCGCACCCCCTTTAATAAAATCAGATCGGTAATAAATATTTGAACCGGATACTGATCCTTGGCAAGTTAAAGGATATAAATGCTTTAAGAAACAGCCAGGTGCAGCCGCATAGCACAGGGAGATCAGCCCGGTGGTTTGTGACCACCTAGACGGATGGGATAGGGAGGGTGGGAGGGAGGGAGACGCAAGAGATATGGGAACATATGTATATGTATAACAAAAAGCAGAAACTAACACACCATTGTAAAGCAATTATACTCTAATAAAGATGTTTAAAAAAAAAAAAAACAGCCAGGGCCCCAACAAAAGAGGAAGAAGGTAGTTTCCTACAGTACTAATTTCAAGTACCTCCAAATCATCCACCTTAATTACTGATTACAGATACTCCAGAATATAATAAATTCGATGACTTATAAGTACTTCCAAAATATAATAAACTTAATTAAAGGTATCAGAAATATCTTACGACTCTATACTTGAAACCCTATGTTTACATAAAATAGCACTTAATAAACAAGCTGTTCAAAGCAGTTGGTCCCTTTTTTCCTCCTCACCTACTTCCTGTTTTCTAAAACAGTTCTCTTTCAAAAATAAAAGACATCTTTCCTTGATTCTTTCAGCATAGAGTCTTCCATTTTGGAGATGGGCAGAGGAGAGAAGGTGGGAGGATAAATGAGTAAGAAAAAGGGTAGAATGAACAAGAATGTGGAGCATCAGCCTCAACTCTCCACCTCTGACCCCCACCCCCAGACGCAAAGGCTGGATCACCCCTTCTGGGATTTTACCTCCCTTCAGTTACCCTGAATTCCTCCAAGTCTAAGAGACCCATCTGTGCACTCACTGCCCACCCCACCCCCAATTGTAGCAGTCTACTGAAAAATTGGCCTGTGATCTCAAGGTTAGAGAGTGCTTAAGGAGAAACACAGGACCTCACCTGAGATGCTACATCAAGACCCCTTTCTTCTCTGCTCTATCTTTCAAAAAAACACAGTGAAAAAGTCCCACCTCACCTTTACTGGTTCCTCACAAAGAGGAACCATGCTTCAAATCAATTGGCAGAGATGTGCCCCCAGATTGAATCAACCCTTGCTCAAGAGGGAGCTGTCTCGTTTAGACATTTTAAAAACCCATCTTGCTTGGAGACGGGTAATAAAAGAGTTTAAAATTGATTGAAGGGATTTCTACTTTATAACTTCACCAATTTAAAGAGAAGAAAACATCTTGTTTTCATGCCTGGACAAGGGAGCGTAGAAGAGGCATAGGGAGATAGAGTTTATACCTGCAGGAGGTAGCTTCTGCAGAAGCTGACACTCCATTCTTCAACAGTAGCTAGCAATTATTGGGAACTTACTATGTACCGAGCATAACTATCTTACAGGAATTAACCAAATCAGTTTTCACAACAATCCTATAAGTTAAATGCTATTCTTATTTTTACCCTTATCTTATAAATGGGGAAACAGGCTTGGAGAGGTCAAGTAATTTGCTCATGATCTCATATCATAAGTAGCAGAGCTGGGATTTGAACCCAGGCAACTTAGCTCCAACTCCACACAGCTCACTACCATGCTGCAGTAGCCTCTGGTTTACCACTGAATTGAGTAAGGGCTGGTCCCACAAAAATCACAGAGTGAGCAAAATGTGATCACTTGTACTCCATCCCTTTATGCCACCTCTATTCCAGGGAGATAAAAAGAAAGGAAATGGGAGAGAGGAAAAGAGAAAGCTTTGTCATGATCATCATTTTAATTCATTAACTTCAGTTCTAAAGTCTGCAGAGACAGCTATCTACCAAAATCCATGCTCCCCTTTCCATAGTATACAACTGTTGCTGGGAATTGGCTGATTAACCGGGGACTACATTTCCCAAACTTCCTTGGATCTAGGTGGTGTCGTGTGACTAGTTCTCTCCAATAAAATATATATCACTTTTGAGACAAGACAGTTAAGAAGCAGGTGTGCCTTCTCCATTCTCTCCTCCCCTGTTTTGCTTTCTGGATGAAGAGGACTCCAAGCCCTGGGGAATAGAGAAGCCACAGAATGATAGTAGTCGGAGTTCCTGAGCGACTTAATGGAAGGCTGTCCATCAACCAGGAACACTGCTCTGAATAATTATGTGAGTAAGAAATAAACTTCTTTGTGTTAAGCCACTGAAATTTGGTGTTTGTATGTTACAGCAGCTAGCACTACCCTAACTAGTATATAAAGCAGACAACCAACAACTCTCCAAGGGTCCCCCCACACACACCCTTCCTGTTCCAGTTCTTAATCGCTGTGTAACCATCCCCAAACTAAATGGCTTAACATAACCATTGTATTATGCTCGCAAACTCTATGGGTAGGGAACTTAAATGGGGCACAGCAGGAATGGTTTAGATTTACCCCACGATGTCTGGGGCCTCAGCAGAATGACTCAAAGGCTGGTATCCTCTAGGGGTACCTTCATTCATAAGTCTGCCATGTTATTTGGGACCTCAGACTATTGGCCAGAACATGTACATGTGGCCTCTTCATGTGACCTCTCCACTTCATCATGGTTGACTGGGCTCTAAGAGCATCCCAAAAAAGCCATGTGGGGGCTTCCCTGGTGGCGCAGTGGTTGAGAGTCCGCCTGCCGATGCAGGGGATACGGGTTTGTGCCCCGGTCCGGGAAGATCGCACATGCCGCTGAGCGGCTGGGCCCGTGCAACACAACTACTGAGCATGCACTCTAGAGCTCACGAGCCACAACTACTGAGCCCACACGCCGCAACTACTGAAGCCCGTGCACCTAGAGCCAGTGCTCCACGCAAAAAAAAAAAAAAAAAAAAAGCCATGTGGAAGCTGTATCACCTTTTATGGCATAGCATCAATTCTGCTGGAGTCATATACCCACCCAGATTCAAGGGAAGGAAATACAGATGCCATCTTGCAATGTGGATGCCGCTGAGCAGCTGGGCCCGTGAGCCATGGCCGCTGGGCCTGCACGTCCGGAGCCTGTGCTCCGCAGCGGGAGAGGCCACAGCAGTGAGAGGCCCGCGTACCGCAAAAAAAAAAAAAAAAAAGCCATGTGGAAGCTGTATCACCCTTATGGCATAGCATCAATTCTGCTGGAGTCATATACCCACCCAGATTCAAGGGAAGGAAATACAGATGCCATCTTGCAATGTGAGGAATGTCAGTGTCACACTGTGAGAGCATGTGGCATGGGCGATCTTGTTGCAATCATCTTGGAAAACGATCTGCTGCACTTTCCCCATATTGTTCTTCTCCTTTTCCCTTTCTTCTTCCTGCCCTGTGCTTCCTTTTCTGCTTGCCATTTCCCTTTCCCATTCCCCAAGCCTCTCCTTTGCCAGCTCTAACATTCCTTGGCTCTTTTCAATTAACATTAATTGGGCATATGTAATGAGACAGATGTTAGATCTACAGATATAGATAACAACCTACTTCCTTTTCTGCATCCTGCTCTTTCTTGCGCCTCCATTTTTCCCTCTTGAGATGGGTATAAGGCAAAATTTCTCAATTTTTCTCAATGACATTTGGGACTGGATAATTCTCGCTGTGCGGGCTGTCTTGTGATTTGTAGGATGTTTTGCAATATCCCTGGCTTTTACTCACTAAATGCCAGTAGCACCCCTGTCCCTGTCATGACAATCAAAAATGTCCCCAGACTTTGCCAAATGTCCTCTGGGGCTCAAAAATCACCCCTGATTGGGAATCACTGTTATAAGGGAAGATATGGGGAGGTGGAGTTAATAAAATCCCCAAATCTTAGAAGGCAGTAACTCCAAACTGTTTTCATCATGCACTCTTGGCATCAAAATAAAGTCTGAGCATACAGCCTGATATATGAATATTTATTTATTCATAAAAGTCTATACACATTCTCTATGTTCTTTTATGTAAGTAAAAACTAGTCACAAAACTGGACATTTTTTAAAGAACAGGATAAAATCCTAATTAGACATCCTGACATATTCTTTCCACAAGCAAATGGGCCACCTTGTGCACTCCCTGGGATATGGCCATTCCACCTTAGAGACCACTGCCAGACAGTAATGAATGCAACTTTGGGGCTAGAAAGATCCGGTTTCCAGCCCTGGCTTCAGTTCCCTGTGCTGCCATTTACTATAGAGTTTCATTCATTCCTTCAATAAAAATGCCAGGAATGCAATGGAAAACAAGACATAACCCTCAAGAAGCTCATGGTAATGAGACCTTGGACAACTCAGTAGTCTCAGCTTCCTCACAGGTAAATGGATGAAGGATGGAGTGAGAATCAAGTAAGATAATATATGAAAATTTTGTAATAGCTACTAAAAAGTGGTACCTACTAATTCATTGCAGGGCTACTTGTGATCGCAAAAGACTGAAAAGAACACAACCATATATCAATAAGGGACTGGTTCAATAAACAATGGTACCTCAGCACCATGGAGTAATATACATCTGAAAAGAGGAAGGAGGACTATATGTTTATACTGCTATGGAGTGATGTCCATGATATATTGTTAAATAAAACAAGCAAGGTGCAGGCGTGGGGGAGGGTTGAATAGGTAAAGAATGGGGGATTTGTTCAGGGTGATGAAACTATTCTCTGTGATACTGTGCATGACACTATGCATTTGCCAAAACCCATAGAACTTTACATTCAAAAGAATGAAACTTAATGTATATAATTTTAAAAAATCATTTAGGAAGTCAGGGGATTTCAGATAGAATGCAGATGGTGGCAAAAGAATATAACTGTATGAAACAACCTCTTTGAAGGGGGTGGGGAAAAAGGGTGCTGACCTAAGTAAGTCTGGAAATAATCTATATGACTAAAGGCAAAAGACCTGTGTATAAGTTGTGTACTCTAACTGATAAAGTTGTTTTCCATGGGTGTATGGGTTAACAATACTATAACCACTATACATGTATACTGGAAATGATGACTAAGTAAATGGATGGCAGATGGTGGGAGCCAGGTTTCTCACTTTTGGAGTGGTGGAAGGTCACAGGTAAGCAAGAATGATCCAGCAATAATGCATTAGGGTTGTAAGACATCAGTATGCACATGTTTAGTTTACAGGTGGAGATATATATGTATGTTTATGTATATATGTATCTTTATGTATATACACGTTATTACATACAGACATACAATATACATGCATGCATACCTACATAAATATTCATCAATGTATGGATATAAAGGGGTTAGTATTCACACATGTATTCACTGCTCTGCCTGTTGAGAGAACCAGTAACATCCCAGTAGCGATGAGCACACCCAGTGGCTAGATCTTGGTTTCTAATACCATTTTCCAATAAAAGGAACCAGGGCTCCTTGGGGAAATGGCTCATACCAGGTCTAGAAAGTAAGGAAGTGCTCAGTAAAACACAATGATGGGAGTATGCCAAAGGACAATGTAGCCAATTGAAAGAGCTCTCAGCAGCCAAAGTAGGAACAATTTGAGTAACAAAATAAAGTGGTATTGGATTATAGCACAAAGTATAAAATAATCATCCATGAGTTCATACTGATGTAATAAATGACTTGGTAAATAAATGGGGAAGAAGAGACAAATTTCCCATGCAGAAGAATTCCAAATAATTTCTGTGGTTACCATGCCCTTAAGGAAGTGGAGCGTAACTCTCAACTCGTGTGTGTTGTGCAGTGACTTCCTTCCAAGGAGCACAGTATGGAAAAGGGGGGAAAGAGTAACTTTAGAGTAGAGAAACTTGACAAACATCACCTCAGCCAGGTGATCAAGATTAACATCAATAGTGATAATTCACATTGATAGCATGTACCCCTAATGTGATACGAGAATGGCACTTTACCTCTGTGGTCTTGCTCCGCAAAACCTATAACCCCAGTCTAATCATGAGAAAAATATCAGCCAAATTCCAGTTGAGAAGTATTCTACAAAATACCTGGCTAGTATTCCTCAAAACTGTCAAAGTCATCAAAAACAGGGAAAGTCCAAGAAACTGTCACAGCCAAGAAGAGCCTAAGGAGACATGCCAACTAAATGGCCTTAGGTGCACTTGCGGTTCCTGGGACAGAACACTAAGGTAGGGTGGGGGCATAGCAGACACTCATCCAAAGCTTAGGGAAGCATCTCCATGAGGGCAGGTACAGCTCCCACCAATTTTCCTGACTCAGAGGCTGAAATTCTTGATCTGACAATGCCACACAGACAAAATGTTCCAAGCTGGGATTGCAACCATGGTTAGGAAACAGACGTGAATTGGCAGCCTCCTCCACTATTTAACTTGTTATTTTGGGAAGATTACTAAACCTCTCTGTGCCTCTTTTCTCATCAACCCTAAAGTAGAAATTATAATTGTAACCACCATCATTATATTGTTTGTGAGAAGCAAATAGGATAAAGTATGTAGGGTGCTTGGCCTAGTACTTGGCATTTAGCCATTTACTATTGCACTTTGTATGATTCATTTAGTATATATATTTTCTGCCAACAGAATTAGAGAAAATTGTTAACCACATATTGGAAAATTGAAAAGACAAAATGGGGCATTGAGTTATTAACAGAGGTAGTTGCTACAGGGAACAGCTACCAGACTATACTGCAGAATCAAAGGAAAGAGTCTGAGGTTTTTTTTTTTTTTTTTTTTAATCAACAGCTTTATTGAGGATAATTCACACACCATAAAATTCATCCATTGGTGGATAAAGAAGATGTGGTATATATATGCAATGGAATATTATCCAGAAAAAAGAATGAAATAATGCCATTTGCAGCAACATGGATGCAACTAGAGATTATCATAAGTGAAGTAAATCAGAAAGACAAAGACAAATAACATATGATATCACTTACATGTGGAATCTAAAAAATAACACGAATGAACTTGTTTATAAAACAGAAACAGACTCACAGACTTAGAAAACAAACTTATGGTTACCAAAGGGGAAGCGGGGGAGAGGGATAAATTAGGAGTTTGGGATTCACATATACACACTATTATGTATAAAATAAACAACACAGTCCTACAGTATAGCCCTGAGAACTATATTTAATACCCTGTGATAAACCATAATGGAAAAGAATATGAAAAAGAACATATAGGGACTTCCCTGGTGGTCCAGTGGTTAAGACAGCACTCCCAATGCAGGTGGCCCAAGTTGGATCCCTGGTCAGGGAACTAGATCCTGCATGCGGTAACGAAGATCCCGCATGCCGCAACTAAAACCGGGTGCAAATAAATAAGTCAATAAATATTAAAAAAAAAAGAATATATATATGTATAACTGAGTCACTTTGCTCTACAGCAGAAATTAACACAACATTGTAAACTATACGTCAATAAAATTTTTAAAAATTCATCCATTGGAAGTGTATGCTTCAAGGACTTTTTAGTAAATTTATACAGTTGTGCAATCATCACCACAATCTAGTTTCATTTTCACTTATTTATTTTTAAAAAAATATTTATTTTATTTATTATTTTATTTTGGCTGCGTTGGGTCTTCGTTGTTGCGCGTGGGCTTTCTCTAGTTGCAGCGAGCAGGGGCTTCTCTTCATTGTGGTGCACAGGCTTCTCATTGCGGTGGCTTCTCTTGCTGTGAAACACGGGCTCTAGGTGCGCGGGCTTCAGTAGTTGCGGCACGAGGGCTCAGTAGTTGTGGCTCGCGGGCTCTAGAGGGCAGGCTCAGTAGTTGTGGTGCACAGGTTTAGTCGTTCCATGGCATGTGGGATCCTCCCGGACCAGGGCTCGAACCCGTGTCCCCTGCATTGGCAGGCGGATTCTTAACCACTGCACCACCAGGGAAGCCCTATTTAGTTATTTTTAATTCACTACAGTTCATGTACAATACTATGTGCCGGGGTGTACCACAATCCAGTTTTAGAACGTTTCTATCACCTCCGAAAATTCCCTCAAGTCCATTGCATTCACCCTCCCTGGCTTCCACACCTAGCAGCAGGTAACTGTGCTTTCTGCCTGGATAGATTTGCCTAGTACAGTCTAAGTTTTTTTTTTTTTTAATGTATATATATATTTTGGCCGCGCCTTACGGCTTTCGGCTTGCTGGATCATAGTTCCCACACCAGGAATGGAATTCTGCGCAGGCAACAAAAGCGCAGAGTCCGAACCACTGGACAGCCAGGGGATTCTTTTTTTTTTAAATAATTATTTTTCAGTCTGAGTTTTTAAAAATGGGTAGTAAAAGAAGATCGTGCAAAAGAGGTGCTGTTTAGAAACAGGTTTAACAGATTTTAAATTTATCACAAGTTAAAAGTTGTTTAAAAGTTATTTATAATTTTAAATAACACGGAAATCGTTACAAAGCAAAATTTTTAAAAAGAGAGAGGAAAAGCGAGAAGAGGCTCCAGTGTGGGGAGGCTAGAACTGGGGGGTGGGAGCTGTAAAGGGTGAGAAAGGTGTGTCGGGAGCATCGGTGCGCGTCGGGCAACCAGAGCCGGCCCTGGGGCTAGACCGCCCTCACCTGGTTTACTGGGTCCCAGGCGCCCTCCTCTCGCGCAGGCGCAGTGACTCCGGCTTGCCGGCCTTGGGCGGGCTGGGGCGGAGCCCAAGCGAGCTTTCGCCTCGATCGCGAACGTCTAGCGATTGCTCCTGTCTGTAGTGTAGGTATGGCGCTCGCGAGGGAACCGAGAGGCGGCGGGAACCCGGGTCGGGGTCTCGCTCTGTGCTGACCTCGACCCAGGGCCGAGTGGGCTATGGGGGATCCTGACTCCCTGGTCACGGAAGGCCGCGCTGGTGACCGGAGCTGGTGCTTGCGGCGCGTGGGGATGAACGCCGAGTGGCTGCTGCTGGAGGATGGAAACGAGGTGAGGGGGAGGGGTCTTCCTAAGGTGAGGGAAGGGAGTTGGAGGAGGCACGGGCCGGAGGGAGGCCCGGCGTCCCGGCGGGAGGGATGAATGGAAAAGTGGAGGTGGGAGAGGAAGAGAAGAGAGCGGCGAAGGGTGGGCCCTGGGGGGAGGGAACGGAGAAAGGTGTCTGGTGCGAGCGGTTGGGGGCGGGGGTCTGAGGTGGGCGGTGTCCGGGGGAAGTACGACCGTGTGGGAGAAAAGATGGCCCCGTGGAGAGCGGCCTAGGTCCGAGGGGCGAGCTGGGGCCGGTGTCTGGGTTGCGGGAAGGAGCCTGGTAGAGGGGCAGAGCGAGAGGTGGGCGTAGAGGATGTGAGGACTGCTGGGGTTTCGGAAGGAGGCGACTTGTGTTGATGGGTTGGGGGGCTGGGACAGCTCTTATTGGGGCCGCCCCCGGAGCGCCCGGCTGCGCCCTGCCGGGGCGGCGGAACTGGCAGGCGGAGCTGCCCCAACTTCCGAGAGTCACGGAACCGTCCAGGGTCGGGGGTGGGGAGCCTCGGAGAACTGCTGAGAGCGTGAACTTTCTCAAGTTTATTATGAAAAAGATTGCGAGTTTGAGGTCGTGTCCCTTAAAATACTCAGACTTTTACGTAAAAATGCCCTTTTCCTTTCCCACTCTTGAGGAAAATTGGCGCTTTGGTATGGGCCACAATTATCCTTTGAGTCTCGGTACTGCCGACTGGCACCCCCTTAGATGGGTTGAGATAGGGCTATAGAAATAGCAAGAATTCTTTCCAGAAGCTGCTTATGATGTTCTCTAATGCGGTTATAAATACAAAGAAAAAAAATTTAAAGAGGACAGGTGAGGCACGGTTTCAGTTGGGGGCCGCTAGGACTCGGGAGGTGGTTCTAGAGAGGGTGATGGAAGAGAGGAGGGGGAGAGTGCAATCAGCTTGGGAAGGAGGGTTAGATCAGGGACCAGCTTGTGGTGATTGGGAACCGTTTTGGTTTTGGAAATGATTTCTGTGAAGGATAAAGAGGTCTTTTGATAATTTTGTATGTTTAACTAGATTTTTCCTGTAAGTTACATAGTCCCAAGTCAGTCTCCCAGGTATTTACTGAGTACTTGCATTGTTTGTTGTAGTATGAGAGAGACACATAATAATGACTTTTGCTCTCGAGTTTATTGCTTGAACGGGGAAAGAGAATTTTATGTAATGAAGCAGTTTGAGAACATCCAGGCAGACTGTATGATCAAGTGCCAAGATGTGGTTTATTTAGTACTATCCTAAGGACAGTCAGAGGAGGAATTCAGGTCCAGCCTTAAATGTTGCTAGATTTGGGGATTATAAAGGATTACTTGTATGCTGTGAATTGAAGAACACGAAGAAGATACCTCTGCCCCCAGTCTCTCTTCCATCCACGTTATCAGTGCCTAAAAGTCTATATTAGGCATTCATTCTTTCAGCTCGAGCATTGGCCTTCCCTGCACGACCCTTTCCAAAAGCATATACCTTTAGGAAGTTTAACAAATGAAGATACTAATACCTGAATAATAGTAACTATACTTTATTTTGTATAGGACTGGGCTTTCACATACATCACTTAATCTGAGCCCTGCACATATACCACACTCACACACAACCCTGTAAGGAATTTAGTGGTCATGTTAATTGTTCTTTAAGATTCAGTTGTGGTGGATTAATTCATTACTTCTGAATAGCTTGGTAGCACTGGGAGTCTTGGGGAGGGGGCAGGCAGAAAGGTTAAAGCCCCTGCAGCAAGCACAAGAGGACTATAAAGTACTTCTACACATATTTTAAACTATCAGATAATTTTCTGTGAGACCACCGCTATGAGGGGAGAGCCATACAAGCCAGAGTGAATCGTGAAGATATAGCAAGAAGACTGGCTTGCCTTGGGACCTATGTGGAGGAGAGGCCGCCCAGGCCTGGTTGTCTGCAAGGTCGGACCTTAGGAAGTAGTTGGAGCATAGCCTGCAGTGTGTATGGACAGAGGCCTGAGTCAAAGCCAAGAGATGAAGTCTTGCTTATATTGTAATGGTCCCCAAACCATAGCACAGGCCGGTGTGCACAAGATTTTAGGAGGTGTGCTGATATTACTTAGTTATAATGAGAGTAAAGTCAGTTTCTTGCCTTCCCAGTACCCCTTAGATTCTCAGCTACGATAATAAAACAAGGTTCCTCTCATTTCATTGGAGGGAATACTGTAGTAAATTGTCTCCCTGAATGGGTGTCTTTAAACTTCTTAAACCAATCCAGAGAGTTTGGTAGAAAAACAAATTAGATAGAGATTTATTGCAAATTAGCTAGTTCCCAGGCCCTATAAGTATTTAGGCCTTTGGGGGAAATCATAGTGTCTTCATTTTTCTCTTTTCTTCTCCTGTATTTGGTTTTCATGAAGCTCTTTGCCCTAAGAGGGTTGGAAAAAGGAAAAGGATGGTCCTAGAGGAGTTATTGGTCATTTGGGAAACAGTAGGAGTCATGCCTAGGAGGAAAGCATTAGCGAAGGTGGGTAAGGACAAGATGAACTTGTAGACCAATACTGTCAGTAAGCGCAAAGGCTTGCAAAACTGTTGTAAATGGAAACAACCCCCAGCAACGAGTTGGCAGTTTGTTGGCACTCAGTTCCCATGGGAAATTTAGTTTTATGTTATGCATGGTGCTGGGATATTCAAAAACTTATGCAGACTCTAACCATGATGTGGATGAATTATCAATATATCAAGGTAAATTCTAGGACCAGACAGTGAAGGGAAAGACAAAAAAGAGTGTTTCCTTCCTTTCCTGGATTCAGAGTTCCTAGGAGGTGATTTCAGAGAAAGGTGCTCCTCTCCCTTTTTTGTATTACTTTCTCCAGGCTACCCATAATGGCAATCTGACTCTCTCCCCTCAGGTATTAAAATGGAATATTGAATACTTTCTTTATTAGAAATAAATCTACCTAAATGGAAATTCTTACTGAATATGGATGACAGATAAATCCTTAAATGTTCCATTTTTAAAGAGTACATGTATTAATTCAGAGGAACTTCTATAATTAATGGAATTTCTGGCAAACTGTCAAAGCATTGAAAAACTTCAGATTCAGGGTTTTGGTGGAGGTGATCACCACAACATTTTAGAGGGGAACAAGTCAGATTGTAAGGTTCCTGGCTGCTGCTCCATAGTTTCCAGTGGTAATAACCCATTTTCCAACTTCTGACCTAAAAAAATGCCTATCTCCTGGAATCTGGGAGGACTCATAAGCAAGATCTCTTTATTCTTCCATTTATTCACAGATATTTACTGAGCAGAAAGAGGCTCTGAGGAGTACAGAGTACTGTGGTACAGAAGACAGATAAGGTCCCTGCTCATGAAATTTAAATTCTAAATATAAATTTAGAAAAGTAAATAAAAGTAGACAAAAATAAATGAAACAAGCAAGATAATTTTGGTTGTGGTAAGTGCATGCTAATAATGTGAAGGAATGCAATGGCCGGGGAGGGATCAGGCAGCAACTTTAGATCAGGTAATCAAGGTAGGCCTCTGAGGAGCTGAAACGTGAAAGATAAGGAGCCCGTGCAAATGTCTGAGAGAAGGATGTTCTAATCAGAGGAGACAGGTGAAAGTACCCTCAGGTAGTGTTTCTGACCATAATGTGAGATAACACTAAAGAGGTAGAGTGGGTTAGGACATTGAGGGCCTTAAAGGCTGTGGAAGGAAGTTTGGATTATTAGAGAATTTTAAGAAGGGAAAAGATCTGGTTTAAAGTTTTTACATTACCACCCCAGCTACTGTGTGAAGAATGGGGGCTGGCACAGGAGCAAAAACAGCATAACTGGAGGAAACAGTGCTGTTTGGATTAAGGTAGTGGCCACTGAGAGAGAGAGAAGTGAATAGATTAGGGCATATTTGAATTACAGCCAGTAGATTTTGCTGATGATTTGAATGTGGGGATGAGGGATGTAGAGGGAATCAAAGATGGCTTCTGGGTTTGGGGCTAAGCAGTAGGTTGGGTGGTAGTGTCAGTTACTGAGATGAGAGTTTGTGGGGAGGAATAGATTGGGACAAAGCGTCATGGTGGTCTTTGAGGGACTCAGGAGGACAGGCATGATTTTGAAAGAATTCAAAAGGAGCAAAAAGTGCAGCTTTTAGAAAACCACAGACTATTTGGCTTAATGTTCCCAGGTTAGGTTGGGGTATGGGTCATTAAAGAAGTGACGTGTGCGCCAAGAACAATAAGCAGGGAATTCTACGACCTGGATCCCAGAAGAATTTTATTTCCTTCCTTGACAGGGTTATTATGAACTTGACTGGTCTGTCAGGAAAATATGATAGATGTGAACTGGGACTTCTTTGCAACCTTTTCCAGAGGCTCTCATGCTGTTCTTATGGATAAGATGCAAAACAAGGATTTTTCCATCTTTTGGTTGAATTATAACTGATTCAAGGTGTTCCCAGATTGTGTGGTGGAATGTTTACTAGGCTTTCCTGAGAGCTTTGCCTTTGGTTACAACCTGTTTTAATCTTTTAATGTCTTGAATGAAGGTACAGAGGGCATCATATCAATTTGGTGGGTGACTCCAAGCTGGAAGGGATATTGAGTATGTCTGACGGCAGATGAAAAATTCAGAAAGGTCTTGAGAAGTTCATGATAGGCTGAACTAACAAGATGAAATTTAATAGGAATCAATGTAAGGTCCTGCACTTGAATCCAAATTTACCAACTAGTCAAGTATAGGACAGAAGAGACATGACTTAGCATAAAAATTCTTAGGGGAGGGTTAGACCAAGAAATTTAATCATTCCTAAGCCTAAGGATACATTGGCAGTATGATAGATCTGCTGTGAAAGCTAATGCAATTTATATGCTCCAGTGATAATATCTAGAACTGGGAAAGTGTTACTTGCATCCGACTATGTAATAAAAATTAGGTTTATTTTTCTTAATGTGGCATCCAGGAATAAAAATAAACCAGGAGTCTCTTCACAGACCTATTAGGATGGCAGAAAGACTCAAACCTATGCCGTGGAGTTCCGTTGAAGTAACTGGGAACATAGGGCCAAGAAAAGGGAAGATTCAGTAGACACTTTATAGTTGTCATGTGAAGGGGGATTGGAGATTTTCTGGTGGTGCCCAGGGCCGAGCCTGGGCCAATGGATGGAATTTATAGGAAGAAAGATGCCAAGTCAGAGCCATTAAAAAATTGGAAGGACTGTCTTATGTAGAAGCTATAGTTCTTGGCAGTGTTTAAGACTAGTTGATGGGGTTGTGTAGAAAGAATTCCTCCATCCCATGAGTAGCTGAACCAGGTAACCTTTCAGAGTCCTACCAACCCTGACATTCCATGATTAATGTTCAGCTGTCTCTTGTCACAACTTTTTACCTTTTTCTAGCCAGTGGCTCCCATGGCAGCTGAAGGAGGAGATGGCCAGTGAGCTGTTTGGGTTTCATGGGAGTCTGGTTTCATAAGTCAGGACTTGTGGATACTGCTGGTTGACAAGATTGTAAAGGACCTCTCTTTTCAGTACGGTGGCTGATAGTGTCTCTTACATTGTCGTTGTCTTCCTAGGTGACTGTAGGGCGAGGATTTGGTGTCACATACCAGTTGGTATCAAAAATCTGCCCTCTGATGATTTCCCGAAACCACTGTATTTTGAAGCAGAATGCTGAGGGCCAATGGACAATTATGGACAACAAGGTACAGTAATCCACAGAAGCCTAGTTACTTTTATTGAATTTTTGTTTATTTTTAAGTTAGGGTCCCCCCCACCGAGGTAATACATGGTACAAAATTAAACGATTCAAAATTAAAAGAAGATATCTTCTCCCCTAGCTACCCACTTGTCTTTCCCAGAGACAACTACTTCTCTATGTTGCCAGAGATTAGATTATGCCAAAATAAAGTCTAATGACTTGAAGTTAGTTACTTTGTAGGGAACACTTGAATTGGGGCAATAGGTCCTATTCCAGAAACCAGATTAAGTTACCAGGGGACTTGGTCTCTTGTGAGTTGGAGGTCCAGAGATCTCGGGAATCTGACAAAGATTCTGGAGTACAACTGTGATTCAAGACATGCGGAGGGGGAGGAACTGAGCTGACTGCACTTAGCTCCTTTTCTTTCCCACTTCTTTCCATCAGAGCAAACCCCTCCTCTCACTTTTCACCTGTTTCATATATTAGTGCTCTAAGGAAGATTTCCTTTGAATATAGGGTTTTTTTTTGCTTGAAACAAATTTGAAAACCACAGATCAAATGTGAATACTAAGGGAGGTGAAATAGTGTATAAAGCCCAGCAGTTAGGAAGTACCTAAAGTGCAGATATACAAGCACCTGCGAATAGTGAAAATATAGAGTGTGAAGTGAGAGAAATTCTGATGCCAACAGTTAAGGATTAGGAAGTGTGAAAAGTCTTTGGACACCATTTTGCACTGCTCTGGTTGAAAGGATTTTAAAGATACCTGTTAGAAGGAAGGGTATTAAAATGATTCTGAGACTAATTCCAACGGGTGTGGGGACGTCCCCCCACCCATCTGTCAACCTGAGATAGTATCAGATTCCACCGGTAAAAGGTTCAGTCCTATAAGACCACCCTCTACTTCAGATGCCAGTCACAACCCCAGGTTAACATCTGTGCTTCTGACCAACTGGCTATAGGTTGGAAGTTCCAGGGACCCTGTCCTTGAACTTCAGGTGCCAGTTGCCAAGTCCAGGTTTTCACCTGTACTTCTGGCTGACTGGCTATAAATCAGAGGTCCCCATTGCTGCCTCCCACTTTGGATTTAATTAATTAGCTTCAGAGTGATTCACAATTTAGGAATACATTTACTTAGATTTACCAGTTTATTATAAAAGGATATGGTCTGGGATACAGGTGAACATCCAAATGAAAGAGACTCATAGGGCAAGGTATATGGGAAGGGGCATGGAGCGTCCATGCCCTGCCCATCTCCTAACACTTCCAGGTGTTCACCAACCAGGAAGCTCTCCAAACCCCATCCTTTTGGGTTTCTATGGAGGCTTCATTACATTTGTGTAATTGATTGAATCATTAGCCAGTGGTGATCAACCACTAGCCCCTCTCCCTTCCCAGGGGGTTGGGGGGTGAGACTGAAAGTTCCAACTCTCCAATCACAGGATTGGTTCCCCTGGCACCCAGCCCTCATAGGTGACCCTGGTGCATTCCAAAAGTCACCTCATTAACATAACAAAAGATACCTTGATCTCTTACCACTTAGGAAATTTCAAGGGTTTTAGAAGCTCTGTGCTAGAAATGGGGATGAATACCAAATATATATTTCTTATTATAATTCATAGTATCACAGGTATTCTGTAGGCCTGCCCAGCGGCCTCATTTTGCATGCATAAACCTGCTAGAATTAAGCTGTTGGAGAAAGTACCTTCCTGCACTAGGATTAAGTTGAGTTGGCATGGTGTTGAAAGAGAGCATAAATGCTAAGTAAATTGGTTCAGCACTCTTGGCAAGGCACTGTGAGCAAAATATAAATTGGCACCGAAAAGGGGACCTTAGAGATGATCTATTTTAACCCCTTCTGTGCACAGTTGAGTCTGAACAAACCTTGCTGCTTGGGACAATTCAACTTCTGGTCTCCCAGCAGCTAGAGCAGTGGTTCTCAGCCCTGTTTCCAATTTCGCCCATACATGGGATACTTTTTAAAAATACTGGAGATAGCACATTAAAATTAAGAATTTCCATTCATCAAAAGATATCATTAAGAGAGTGAAAGCAAGCTCAGAGTGGAAGATACTTGCTACACATATAATCAGTGAAGGGCTTATACTCGGATGTATATAGAACTCCAAATCAATGAGAAAAAGAAAGATAACCCAGTATTGAAAATGGGCAGGGGCTTCCCTGGTGGCGCAGTGGTTAAGAATCTGCCTGCCAATGCAGGGGATGTGGGTTTGAGCTCTGGTCCGGGAAGATCCCACATGCTGCGGAGCAACTAATCCCGTGCGCCACAACTGCTGAGCCTGCTCTCTAGAGCCCACGAGCCACAACTAAGCCTGCGTGCCACAACTACTGAAGCCCACATGCCTAGAGCTCGTGCTCCACAGCAAGAGAAGTCACTGCAGTGAGAAGCCTGTGCACCGCAAGGAACAGTAGCCCCCACTCTCCACAACTAGAGGAAGCCCACACACAGCAACGAAGACCCAACACAGCCAAAAATAAATAAACTAAAATAAATAAATTAAAAAAAAATAAAAATGGGCAAGAGCCAGGCACTTCACAAAAGATTCTTTCCAAATGTTCAGTAGCCATGAAACATTGTTCAACTTCATTAATGATCAAATTATTTATTTGATCAGTAAATAATACAAATACAAATTATTTATTTTGGCTGCATTGGGTCTTCGTTGCTGTGCACGGGCTTTCTCTAGTTGCGGTGAGCGGGGACTACTCTTCGTTGCAGTGCGTGGGCTTCTCATTGTGGTGGCTTCTCTTGTTGCGGAGCACGGGCTCTAGGTGCACCGTCTTCAGTAGTTGTGGCACGTGGGCTCAGTGGTTGTGGCTCTTGGGCTCTAGAGCACAGGCTCAGTAGTTGTGGCACACGGGCTTAGTTGCTCCACGGCGTGTGGGATCTTCCTGGACCAGGGCTCGAACCTGTGTCCACTGAATTGGCAGGTGGATTCTCAACCACTGCACCACCGGGGAAGTCCCTGGGAAATACAAATTAAAAGCATGATGGAATACCACAACACACCTTGTAGTCAGAGAGTAACTATAATTAAATTTTGATGATGCCAGACATTAGCACGGGTATGGAGCAAGTAGTCTTTTGATAGAAGTGTAAATTGGTACAACTATTTTGTAAAATTATTTGGCATTATTTATTAAAGTTGTGTATGTATATATGTATGTGTATATGCATACATACACACATACAGTATTTTCACTCCTAGGGAAACAACCCAAATGTCTTTCAACAGTAGAATGGATAAATAAACTGTGGAATATTCTTACAATGAAACACTATACTGTAATGAATATGAATGAATTACTGCTATATCCAGCAACAGGGATAAATCTCTCAAACGTAATATTGAGTGAAAGAAAACAGACACACAAAAATACTTTTTTTTTTTTTTTTTTTTTGGCTGTGCCATGTGGCATGCGGGATCTTAGTTCCCCAGCTGGGGATCAAACCCACACCCCTTGCAGTGGAAGTGCGGATTCTTAACCACTGGACCGGCATGGAAGTCCCGAGAATACATATTATTTCATGCCATTTGTATAATGTTCAAAACCAGGCAAAACTAACGTGTGATGTTAAGCCAGGCTAGTAGTCACTTTATGGGGTGATGGGGGGGACTTAGTGGCTAGAAGGAGGCATAAGGATGTTTCTGGGATGCTGATAATGTGGGGATTTTTTGTTTTTTTTTTAAACCTTGTGGTAGTTACACCGAGTGTTCATTTTGTGATATTCACCTAGTTGTGCATTTATGATTGGTATGTTTTTATGTTATGTTTTAGTAAAGAATTTTTTAGAATATTGACTGATACACCTGTTAGAATTGCTAAAATAAAACACTACCAAGTGCTGGTGAGCATGAAGAGTAACTGGAACTCTTAAACACTGCAAGTGAGAAAACAAAATAGTACTGCCACTTTGAAAAACAGTTTGGCAGTTTCTTACAGTTAAACATACACTTACCCAAGCGATTCCATTTTTAGGTATTTACCCCAAATTAATGGAAACTTATGTTCTCACAGAAACTTGTACCTGAATGTTTATAGTGGCTTTATTCATAATCACCAAAAACTGGAAGAAAACAACTAGGGAACATAATCACCAAAAACTGGAAGAAAACAACTAGGGAACAGAGAAACAAGCTGATATACCCATACCCTGGAGTACTACTCAGCAATAAAAATACCAAGCTACTGTAATGCAACCAAGTGGACACATCTTAGAGCCATCATGCTAAGCGAAAGCAGCCAAACTCAAAAGGGTACATACTGTGTATGATTCCATTTATACAACATTATGGAAAAGGCAGACCTTTGTAGGGTAGAGACCAGATGAGTAGCTGCCTGGATATGGGTGAAGGGTTGACTGCAAAGGGGCCCTGTGTCTCGATATGATTATACACAGTGTTTGTGTCTAAACCTGGCTTTAAAAATTCTGATGCCTAGTTCCCATCTCTGACCAATTAATTCAGTCTAAGGATGAGACTCAGGCACTGCTATTTGTTCTAAACATTTCCAGGTGAATTCACTGTACAGTTAGGGCTGAGAACCACTGAGCTACATAAGTCATCTAGAGAACTGCAAGGAAACATTGGCTTTTGGCTTTGGGTTTCCACTGTTCTCAACAACCGATTAAAAATGCTGGACAGAGATTGAGCATTAAGTGAAGTAATTAGTATTTAAGGGGGTGAGGGTTATTCCACCTTTTCCTCATTGATGACTGAGACATTGGGCAGGCTTTTCTTTGGTTATCACTTTGCTGCTGATGACATTGTTCAGACTGGTGATTATGAAAACCAGCATCAAGAAAGTATTGAACAGAGTTTGATTTATTTAAACCATTGTATTTGAAATCATATCGTGGGCAGTACTTGACTGTTCCTGTATGGCCATGGTATTTTCATCTTTTCTTCAGTCACTGTGTGAACAGAACCAATTTGGGCCTTTGGTCCAAATTATACTACTAGGTGTCACCAAAGAGTGATTAATGGGTAAACAGAGGCATCCAAGGATAAAATGGGAAGGAAAAATTTTGAGAGCTTATTTTTCAGACCTAAAGGGCTCTGAAGGAAGGCAGGTTAATACAGAGGATCTAGTGGAGGGCTGCCATATGTCTCAAGAGTTTGCCCCAGCTTTTTAGGGAATCCTTGTTCTCTCTCGTCTTGGGCTACTTCTATAACCTTCTTTATTTACTTAACATTATCTTTGCCTTTGAGTTTTTCTTAAACGTCTGTATCTTGGCATTAGGTGGCCTCCTGTGTCATATTACTTTCCCTGAGACTGTTTTCCTATGTATATTTTAAAATTGACTCTTCTGGTCTCCATCCCCCTCCTTTGTTAATTCCTCATGTGTTGTTTCAGAAGTCTGCAGAACCGATCACTTCCTATAATTTCTCAGGCTGAATATGAATGGAAAGTTTAGGAGGAGGTTGACAGTTAAGCCAGGTTAGGCCCAAGGCAGTGAGGTAAAAGCCAGTCTTTCTGTGTGTTTCTGTGCTCGTCTTTCTCTCCCTCTCCCTGCTTGAGCCAAATAATACAGAACCAGAAACCAGGGCCTAATACCAAACCAGAGCTGAGATCCAGTCTCTACTACCCTGGATCCTCTGTGCCTTGTGGTCCAGCCCCCTGTTCTTCATATTTGGGTTGACCGGGTATTTTTTCTTGGTGAGTGTAGGTAGCTATTTTTACCAACATAAACATAAGCCTTAGTCCCTGTTCAGATGTGAGCTTCATCTCTGTCCTGTCCCCCAAAGGTAAGTCCTGGATATGGGTTAAAATGCCCACTTGTCTCTTTAAACTTTAAATGCTGCATTTGCTTCAGGTCTATTTTAGGACCTATCATCCCCATTTAGCATCTCTTAGCTAACCCAGCTCTACATGATATTCCTTTGCATTTATAGGCTGTGCTATGTAATCCCACATTTGCTTAAATATGCCCTTGTATTTTGCTTTCCATGGTCAGCTGCTAAAAGATGTTTTCATATCTTCTGCTTTTGTACTAGGTATATTTACTTTGCCGAGATGCTGAGCACAGAGTTGAAGTGATCGTTGATAAATCAATTGAGCCAGAACAAAATAATGTTAGTGAACACTTATATATACACTTATATAATGCTTACCATGTGCCAGGTACTTTTCTAAGTACAGTACATATTTTACCTCATTAAATCCACACAAACACCATGAGGGAGAGACTATTAATATCTTCCATTTTATAGATGTGGCAGCTGGGGCATAGAGAAGTTAAGAAACTTGCCTAAGTCACACAGCTGTTGAGTAATGGAGCCAAATTATAAACCCAGGCAGTCTGACTTCAGGTTCATGCTCTTAATCCCCACATTGTGATTTAATTTAAACCACAAAAGTAAATATTGAGCATTTGTTCTATGTGGGTCACTGTGCTAAGTGTTTTATATGTGTTACCTCAGTCATTCCTCACAGAAGCAGTATGAGATAGGAACTGTACTATTTTACAGACAAAACTGAGGTACAAAGAGGTTAAGTAAATTGGTGAAGGCCATGCAACTAATAAGCTGAGTCCAGAGCTCCAGCTCTTAACCACGTGTTCTGTTGCCCATGGACCTCTGGTGCTGTTATTTGGATCAGATCCCACCTGCGATTTGACCCCAGTACAAGGTATTGGTACTTGCTTTTTTGGTTTATGTGTACTTGGAAGTGTTTTTTCATTCACCAATGTGTTCAGGGGCCACACACATCCAGAGACAGTGCCTGCATGACTTTCTTGGCCAAGCATACCTTCGGAACCTCATCATTAGATGCTACTTCCTTCATTCTTAGCAGTTTTTCCAGTCTTGGGCCATTGCCCCCAGTTTACATCAATAGGAGCTATTCAATTTCAGTTTCTTTTAATGCTACTGCATTTATCTGAGTAATTCATTCACCAGTAACAAGGTGATTCCTGCCTGTTACACAGGCAGTTCTCTGGAGAAGTGAACATCATATAGGTAAAAAGCCAAAGTGCTGTTTGAAGAATGCTGTTTCTAAGGATGGCAGTTTATGAACCTTTCTTTTCTATTTGTTCTCAAGGGTTTTCTTTCTTTCTTTTTAATAGATCTTTATTGGAGTATAATTGCTTCACAATACTGTGTTAGTTTCTGCTGTACAACAAAGCAAATCAGCCATATGCATACACATGTCCCCATATCCCCTCCCTCTTGAGCTTCCATCCCATCCTCCCTATCCCTCCCCTCTAGGTCATCGCAAAGCACCAAGCCGATCTTCCTGTGCTATGCTGCTGCTTCCCACCAGCCAATTGTTTTACATTCGGTAGTGTATATATGTCGATGCTACTCTCACTTTGCTCCAACTTCGCCCTCATACCCCATGTCCTCAAGTCCATTCTCTATGTCTGCCTCTTTATTCCTGCCCTGCAACTAGGTTTATCAGTACCATTCTTTTCTTTTTTTAAGATTCATTTATATGCGTTAGCATACGGTATTTGTTTTTCTCCTTCTGACTTACTTCACTCTGTATGACAGACTGAGGTCCATCCACCTCACTGCAAGTAACTCAATTTAGTTTCTTTTTATAGCTGAGTAGTATTCCATTGTATATATGTGCCACATCTTATTTATCCGTTCATCTGTCGATGGACATTTAGGTTGGTTCCATGTCCTGGCTGTTGTAAATAGTGCTGCAGTGAACATTGTGGTACGTGTCTCTTTTTGAATTACGGTTTTCTCAGGGTGTATGCCCAGTAGTGGGATTACTGGGTCATATGGTAGTTCTATTTATAGTTTTTTAAGGAATCTCCATGCTGTTTTCCATAGTGGTTGTATCAATTTACATTCCCACAAGCAGTGCAGGAGGGTTCCCTTTTCACCACACCGTTTCTAGCATTTATTGTTTGTAGATTTTTTTTTTTTTTTTTTGCGGTACGCGGGCCTCTCACTGTTGTGGCCTCTCCCGTTGCGGAGCACAGGCTCCGGATGCGCAGGCTCAGCAGCCATGGCTCACGGGCCTAAGTGCTCCACGGCATGTGGGATATTCCCAGACCGGGGTACGAACCCGTGTCCCTTGCGTTAGCAGGCGGACTCCCAACCACTGCGCCACCAGGGAAGCCCTGTAGATTTTTTGATAATGGCCATTATGACTAGTGTGAGGTGATACCTCATTGTAGTTTTGATTTGCATTTCTCTAATAATTAGTGATGTTGAACATCTTTTCATATGCCTCTTGGTCATCTGTATGTCTTCCTTGGTGAAATGTCTATTTAGGTCTTCTGCCCATTTTTTAACTGGATTTTTTTCTTTTTTTTTTTTGATATTGAGCTCCATGAACTATTTGTATATTTTGGAGTTTAATCCTTTGTCTTTTGTTTCATTTGCAAATATTTTCTCCCATTCTGAAGCTTGTCTTTTCGTCTTGTTTATGGTTTCCTTTGCTGTGCAAAAGCTTTTAAGTTTAATTAAGTCCCATTTGTTTATTTTTGTTTTTATTTCTGTTACTCTAGAAGGTGGGTCAAAAAAGATCTTGCTGTGGTTTATGTCAAAGAGTGTTTTTCCTAT
>NC_041231.1:71923173-71925057 GCF_002837175.3 Physeter macrocephalus
CTTTGTTGTAAATTAGGTGCCCATATGTGCGTGGGTTTATCTCTGGGCATTCTATCCTGTACCATTGATCTATATTTCTGTTTTTGTGCCAGTACCAGACTGTCTTGATTACTGTAGCTTTGTGGTATAGTTTGAAGTCAGGGATCCTAATTCCTCCAGCTCCGTTTTTCTTTCTCAAGATTGCCTATTCGGGGTTTTTTGTGTTTCCATACGAATTGTTAAATTTTTTGTTCTGATTCTGTGAAGAATGCCATTGGTAGTTTGATAGGGATTGAATCTGTAGATTGCTTTAGGTAGTATAGTCATTTTCACAATATTGATTCTTCCAACCCAAGAACATGGTATATTTCTCCATCTGTTTATGTCATCTTTGATTTCTTTTATCATTGTTTTATAGTTTTCTGAATACAAGTCTTTCACCTCCTTAGGCAGGTTTACTCCTAAGTATTTTATTCTTTTTGTTGCAGTGGTAAATGGGAGTGTTCCCTTAATTTCTCTTTCTCATTTTTTGTTGTTGGTGTATAGGAATGCCAGAGATTTCTGTGCATTAATTTTGTATCCTGCAACCTTACCAAATTCATTGATTAGTTCTAGTAGTTTTCTGGTGGCATCTTTAGGATTTTCTATGTATAGTATATGTATGTCATCAGCAAACAGTGACAGTTTTACTTCTTCTTTTCCAATTTGTATTCCTTTTATTTCTTTTTCTTCTCTGATTGCCGTGGCTAGGACTTCCAAAACTATGTTGAATAAGAGTGGCGAGAGTGGATATCCTTGTCTTGTTCCTGATCTAAGTGGAAATGCTTTCAGTTTTTCACCTTTGAGTATGATGCTTGCTGTGGGTTTGGCATATATGGTCTTTATTATGTTGAGGTAGGTGCCCTCTGTGCCTATATTCTGGAGAGTTTTTATCATAAATGGGTGTTGAATTTTGTCAAAAGCTTTTTCTGCATCTATTGAGATGATCATATGGTTTTTATTCCTTAATTTGTTAATGTGGTGTATCACATTGATGTATTTGTGTATATTGAAGAATCCTTGCATCCTGGGATAAATCCTACTTGATCATGGTGTATGATCCTTTTAATGTGCTGTTGGATTCTGTTTGCTAGTAGTTTGTTCAGGATTTTTGCATCTATGTTCATTAGTGATATTGGTCTATAATTTCCTTTTTTTTTTTTTTGTGGTACGCGGGCCTCTCACTGTTGTGGCCTCTCCCGTTGTGGAGCACAGGCTCCGGACGTGCAGGCTCAGCGGCGTGGCTCACGGGCCTAGCCGCTCCGTGGCATGTGGGATCTTCCTGGACCGGGGCACGAACCCATGTCCCCTGCATCAGCAGGCGGACTCTCAACCACAGCGCCACCAGCGAAGCCCCTATAATTTCCTTTTTTTGTGATATCTTTTTCTGGTTTTGGTATCAGGGTGATGGTGGCTTCGTAGAATGAATTTGGGAGTGTTTCTCCCTCTGCAGGTTTTTGGAAGAGTTTGAGAAGGATCTGTGTTAGCTCTTCTCTAAATGTTTGATAGAATTCACCTGTGAAGCCATCTGGTCCTGGACTTTTGTTTGTTGGAAGATTTTTAATTACGGCTTCAATTTTATTACTTGTGATAGGTCTGTTTATATTTTCTAATTCTTCCTGGTTCAGTCTTGGAAAATTGTACCTTTCCAAGAATTTGTCCATTTCTTTGTGGTTGTCCATTTTATTGGCATATAGTTGTTTGTAGTAGTCTCTTACAATCCTTTGTATTTCTGCACTGTCAGTTGTGATTTCTCCTTTTTCATTTCTAATTTTGTTGATTTGCGTCCTCTCCCTTTTTTTCTTGATGAGTCTGGCTAAGGGTTTATCAATTTTGTTTATCTTCTCAAAGAACCAGCTTTTAGTT
>NC_041231.1:71925568-71926358 GCF_002837175.3 Physeter macrocephalus
GCGGCACGCGGGATCCTCCCGGACCAGGGCACAAACCCGTGTCCCCTGTATCAGCAGGCGGACTCTCAACCACTGAGCCACCAGGGAAGCCCTCTCTAGTTGTTTTAAGTGTAGGGTTAGATTGTTTATTTGAGATTTTTCTTGTTTCTTGAGGTGAGATTGAATTGCTATAAGCTTCCCTCTTAGAACTGCTTTTGCTGCATCCCATAGGTTTTGGATCATCGTGTTTTCATTGTCATTTGTTTCTATGTATTTTTAAATTTCTTCTTTGATTTCTTCAGTGATCTCTTGGTTATTTAGTAGCACACTGTTTAGCCTCCAGGTATTTGTGTTTTTTACAGTTTTTTTCCTGTAATTGGTTTCCAATCTCCATAGTGTTGTGGTCAGAAAAGGTGCTTGATACGGTTTCAATTTTCTTAAATTTTCGAGGCTTGACTTGTGACCCAAGATGTGATCTATCCTGGATAATGTTCTTTATGCACTTGAGAAGAAAGTGTATTCTGCCACTTTTGGGTGGAATGTTCTATAAATATCAATTAAATCTATCTGGTCTCTTGTGTAATTTAAAGCTTGTGTTTCCTTATACATTTTCTGTTTGGATGATCTGCCCTTGGTGTAAGTGGGGTGTTAAAGTCCCCTACTATTATTGTGTTACTGTCGATTTCTCCTTTCCTGGTTGTTAGCATTTGCCTTATGTATTGAGGTGCTCCTATGTTGGGTGCATAAACATTTATAATTGTTACATCTTCTTCTTGGATTGATCCTTTGATCATTATGTAGTGTCCCTCCT
>NC_041231.1:71926458-72000167 GCF_002837175.3 Physeter macrocephalus
CTTATGGGGATTCCTTTGTATGTTATTTTTTGTTTTTCCCTTGCTGCTTTTAATATTTTTTCTTTGAATTTAATTTTTGTTAGTTTGATTAATATATCTCTTAGTGTGTTTTTCCTAGGGTTTATCCTGTATGGGACTCTCTGTGCTTCCTGGACTTGGGTGATTATTTTCTTTCCCATGTTAGGGCAGTTTTAAACTATAATCTCTTCAAATATTTTCTCAGACTCTTTCTATTTCTCTTCTTCTTCTGGGACCCCTATAATTCGAATGTTGGTGCATTCAGTGTTGTCCCAGAAGTCTCTGAGATTGTCTTCAATTCTTTTCATTCGTTTTTCTTTATTCTGCTCCTCAGCAGTTATTTCCACTATTTTGTCTTCCACCTCACTTATTCGTTCTTCTGCCTCAGTTATTCTGTTATTGATGCCTTCTAGTGTATTTTTCATTTCAGTTATTGTGTTGTTCATCTCTGTTTGTTTGTTCTTTAGTTCTTCTAGATCTTTGTTAAACATTTCTTATATTTTCTCAATCTGTGCCTCCGTTCTATTTCCAAGATTCTGGATCATCTTTACTATTATTACTCTGAATTCTTTTTCAGGTAGATTGCCTATTTCCTCTTCATTTACTTGGTCTTGTAGGTTTTTACCTTGCTCCTTCATCTGTGACGTATTTTTTTGCCATCTCTCTTTTTTCTTTTTTATGATTGGGATTGTGTTCCTGTCTTACTGGTTGTTTGGCCTGAGGTTTCCAACACTGGAGTTTGTAGCTATTGGGCAGAGCTGGGTCTTGGTGCTAAGATGATGAACTCTATAGACCTCGCTCTGATGAATATTCCCTGGGGTCTGAGGTTCTCTGTTAGTCCAGTAGCTCGGACTCGGAGCTCCCACCGCAGGAGCTTCAGCCCAACCCTGAGCTCGTGAACCAAGATCCCTCAAGCCGCGCGGGGTGGAAAAAAAAGAACAGTAACAAAGTAAAAAATAAAATTAGACTAGGAAATGAAGAGATATGTTAGAAAGAATATAAAAATATAGACGAATCAACAACTGAAAGGTACATCACAATAGGAAAAAAGAGGAAGAGGGAAAAGAAAAGAAAAAAAGGGCCGGGGGTGGGGTGGGGGGAAGGCCTTGGCTGTGGAAGGTGGGGCCTAAGCAAGGGCGAGGTTTGGGTGGTGGGCGGGGCCAATGCTCAGGACCCACAGGGTTGGAAAAGGCCCTGGGGGCTGTGGGGGGTGGGGCTTAGGTTCAAGGAACAGAAGGGGCCCAGGCATGCCCCCCACCCCTGGTCTCAGAGGGCAGGGGACCTCACCTGGGAGCCCAGCAGGCTTCCTGGGCTCGAGTGGGCAGGGCAGTCACCCTCCCCACCTCTCCCGCTCCTTCTGGAGGGCCCCTCCTGCCTGCCTCTCCTGATCTCCCCGGCCTCAGGGGTGCCAATCCTATCTGGCCTCTACTTCTCCTCCCGCCTCAGTCCCCCTACGTCCTACAGGTTCACTTTGGGGTTCTTCCCATCTCCTTGGGCATCAGAGTCCCTCACCAGTGGCAGCAGGCACCCTAGTTGTGGGGAGACGCTAACTCCCCATCTTCCCACACCACCATCTTGACTCTGCCTCCAAGGATTTTCTTTCTGAAAAGACAGAAGGTTTTGCAGCAGCAGGAGAGAAATTCCATTAAGAGGAGGGAAATCATGAAGCTTATTTTGTCTTTCTTTCCCTTTCCCCAGAGTCTGAATGGTGTTTGGCTGAACAGAGAACGTCTAGAACCTTTAAAGGTCTATTCTATCCATAATGGAGATCACATCCAGCTTGGGGTGCCTCTGGAAAATAAGGAGAATGCAGAGTATGAATATGAAGTTACTGAAGAAGACTGGGAGAGGATTTATCCTTGTCTTTCCCCAAAAAGTGACCAGATGATGGAAAAAAATAAGGGCTTGAGAACTAAAAGGAAATTTAGTTTGAATGAATTAGAGGGTTCTGGAGCTGAAGGCCCCTCAAATTTGAAATCCAAAATAAGTAAAGTGTCTTGTGAACCTGGTCAGCCAGTGAAGTCACATGGGAAGGGTGAAGTGGCTAGTCAACCCTCTGAATATTTTGATCCCAAGTTGACTTCTCTTCAGCTAAGTGGGAAGACCACAGGGGCTCATGTTTACCCAGGCCCCGCAAAAGTTGTAGAGCTTCATTATAAGAAGCAGAAAGCCTCAAATCCTTTAGCATCTCAGAGCAGCTTAGAGCTGTTTAAGGTAAAGATGTCCAGGATTCTAAAGCTGAAAACACAGATGCAGGAAAAGCAGGTAGCTGTTCTGAATGTGAAAAAGCAGACCCAAAAAGGGAACTCAAAGAAAATTGTGAAAATGGAGCAGGAACTGCAGGATTTACAGTCCCAGCTGTGTGCAGAGCAGGCCCAACAGCAGGCCAGAGTGGAGCAGCTGGAGAAGACTTTCCAGGAAGAGCAGCAGCATCTCCAGGTACCACACAGGAGGGAAGGACAAGATTGCCCCTTGGGGTGGGCAGGCCCTTTGTGAGCCTCTGGCCAGAACTCTCTGTTTCTGGATCAGGGACCAAGTGCTGAGTGCCAGGGACAGGAGATGTAATGGGAACAGAAAACTTTGAGGTTCAGCATGATGATCAGATCAAGAGCCAGAGTTGGGATGCCAAGATGGGGAACGGTGACTGGCAGAACCAGCCAAGCTATAACAGGATGTAAAGGTGAGGCTTCTCAGAACTGAGGTAAATTCAGAGAGAGGTTGGATGAAGGTGAAGATGCTCCCAAATTACAGCACACCCCAATTAATGCAATAGTTGTCTTCATGAGTAATCTTTCTCTGTTCTGAGGTCAAAGCCAAATTCCTGTACCCAAGGCAGGTGTAGGTCACCTGATTACTCTGCCCTTGATTTACCTGGCAACTTGTTAGCTCTGTAGCTAACCTAGGAAGTGGGAAGCTAGAAAGGCAGAAAATGTTTGTTTCTGACCTGAGTAGCCAGCATGGGAGGGGACATGTACACCATGACTCAGTTGTTGGGTTGAGTGGTAAACTACCTTCCACGGGGCCTTTAGTAGATAAAATAATGACAGTCTTAGCTATGTCAAGGTGAGGGCAAATGTGTCTGCATCCCCAAGTCATTTGTGTAGATGACAAGCTCTTGCACAAAGCTTCTAGGCTACGGCTGGTCCTGGTTCTGCTCAAAATGTCAGTTCCCATCTGGCAAGAGCCACATGTTTTACTCTTACCTACTTGCTCAGGTAATACTGAATGTCAAGAATTCCCCATTGTTGACTTAGAACTAAGAGGGGCCAATCAGGATTGAAGTGAATAAGCTTTTCTCTTTCATGTACTTTACTCAGGGTAAGAAACAACCAGTTGTGTTGGCTTATTTCTGAACGATTTGTTGATTTCATTCTAATCTCAGCTATCCCTGTAAACTGCTGGTTTTAGCAAAGGCCATGGATTAAATAGGTCTTTTCTAAGGGTATACACTGCTTGCTTATGTGTACGTTTTTGCTGTCCTTTTCCAGCCTGGACTAGTTCTTGAAATTAATAGATGGAGGTTTATCTCTACATATTTACTGTATGACACCTTCACCAGAGCAGAGCTGTCTTTAAAGGCTTATGTGCTCAGGAACAAGAGTTACTGTTAATATTTGTGGCTGCTTTCGGCATGCTTCAAGATATAGCTGTGAAATCTTTTTCCTTATCAAAATGGTAAAGAAAGGCAAAAAGGACTGGTTTAGAGAATTTCTCCAGGAATGAGAGGGCCATATATAAATCGCTCCTAGTGACATATATCTAGTCCTTTGTTTATTAGTTGCATTCCCCTCTCCCACCAAGCCCTAAGAATTTATCCTACCCCTACCGCTTGCTCAGAAGCTCATTTAATCTTTGCTACTTCAGACAATTTTTTTTTTTTTTTTTTTGGCTGCGCTGCGTGGCTTGTGGGATTTTAGTTCCCCAACCAGGTATTGAACCTGGGCCCTCAGCATTGAGAGCACGGAGTCCTAACAACTGTACTGCCAGGGAATTCCCACACAGATTTTTATTTTTATTTTTTTTGGCAATATAAGGAATTTATTTAAACAACATTAGTTGCTGGGGGACTGGGAAAACAAGGCTGGAAACTACACAGTCAGGAATGAGACAGACCTAGTCCAAGGAGGATGCTATGCTGTTGTCACTGGGCACAGACATCTCACCTGCAGGGCCAGCAGTGCTAATGCTGGGGTCTCAACACAAGCCTGGAATCACTTCTGCTGCTCCTCTGGAAATTAAATATTATTGTGTGATACTTCCACCACTACCCAATGGGGTGGAATCTTGCACTCCCTGTAACCTCAAGTAACCAGTTTCTGAGGGTGTCTGGTTGTTCCAGGGTAGCACTTTGGGTTCAGAGGACATCATGAAAGCAAGGATGTGGCATTTTCAACTACTATAATGGGAGGAGGACTCTGTCTGTTATGGAATTCTCCACATCATTTTTTTTTTTTTTTTTAGTTATCTACTTTATACATATTAGCCACACAGATTTTTTTTGAGCACCTACATTACCTGGCACTACACTTGAGGTTGGGTGGTTATAAAGATGCTTAATAAATGGTTTTTGCCAATAAGGAATATATCTGGTTGAGGAGACAAGATGTATTATACACACAAAATAATCAGAACAGTTTCAAGTCAATATATTTAGATTAGAGAACAATTTCCAGTTGACATATTAAATGGGTAGGTAATTCTTTCTTTTTTAATATTTATTTTATTTATTTATTTATTTTGGCTGCGCCAGGTCTTTGTTGCAGCACATGGGATCTTTTAGTTGCAGCGTGTGGGCTTCTTAGTTGTGGCATACAGACTTCTTAGTTGCAGCATGCAGACTCTTAGTTGTGGCATGCAGACTTCTTAGTTGCGGCATGCAGGCTTCTTAGCTGTGGCATGCAGACATCTTAGTTGCAGCATGCGGACTTCTTAGTTGTGGCATGCATGTGGGATCTAGTTCCCCAACCAGAGATCGAGCCTGGACCCCCTGCCTTGGGAGTGCGGAGTCTTACGTGGGAAGTCCCAGGTAGGTAATTGTTAAGGAGGGAAGGGCCCAGAGGGTCTTCTGGAAGGTGCTGGATGTAGGAAAGTGATGATGTAGAAGGCATCCACATTCGAGAGTGCAGATGGAGGAGATACAGCATAAGCTCAGGCAAGGCAGGAGGAGGAGCAGTTTATGGTCTAGAAGTGGTAAAGACTCAGAGTGAGAGACAGAGTGGCCAGAATTGAGGAAAGAAACATGGTGGAGCTTGTGAGTGCCAGCTCAGGGGATTGTGTTTCAGTTCAGATACTTGGTGACTCAGAAGCTCTCAGTTTACATCCTTTTGGGAGTCGAAGCATTAGCCAGTGAAGGGGACTTGGAGTATTAATCCAGAGTTTCTCCAGAACACCCTGAGTGGTGCCTTGAAGGTGACAGCCCTGAGGTGTGCAGTATTTGAGCAGTTTAATTCTGCTTAAGTTCCTTACTGCCAACAGCTTGAAGTAAAATGGGAGATTTTCCACCCACTCCCTGCCCCCTGTTGTTTCCAGATGCTCACGCTAGCAAGTCTGCTCTGCTTGTTACTGGATTTTGTCCCTTTTTCCCCCTTCCTGCAGGGTAACCTTACATTTTGTTTTTGGCTTTGCAGGGTTTGGAGAAAGAGCAAGGAGAAGAGGACCTGAAGCAACAGCTGGCCCAGGCTCTGCAGGAGGTAAATCTCTTACCATTGTCCTGAGCTTATAGTGGGTGGCGGAGTGAGGTGGCAACGAGGCTTCTTGTGGCCACCAGCTGCCTCTGCTGCTTAGCGCACACCTCTGTGGCATCTCCAGTCTGTAGACAGAGCAGGTGGCAGCTGCTCACGCCATCAGGTCGGAGACTTGGAGCCCCACAGACATGCCAGACCTCAGCATGAAAGTTTACATCTTCATTTGAGCACGAGTTGCTTTGGTGAAGATGAAATGAGCCTGTAGCGATTAGGAGGCTCTCTAGGAGAGTGGCTGTGCTTCCAGAAAGGTGAGAGCAGCAGAGGGAAATTGCTAGCTGTGACTTGGCCACCAGGGCCTGCAAGGGCCTCCATTACCTCACCATTCCTGAGCTGAAGCCATCCGGAAACCATCTGAGAATGTTCCAATTAAGCATTTTTGGTTAGGTTGAGAATGTGCAGTTTAACCGTCAGCAAAACGTATCAATTTACTGAAGGGGGCAAGGCTCACAGGAATAAAGTTATCCTAAAAGATTGCCTGTAATTTATTTAGTTTAACTTGACTGTCTCTCTCCTCTGTTTATTTTTTTATGAGTCCTTTTGCATCTTTAAAACCTGCTTTGTCTTCTCTTTATGTGTAATGATTAGTAGTTTGTTATAAGTCAGGAGGTGAGTGTTTGTATCTCCTTGAGAAAAATGAGTAATCGCATTAGAATTTGTTCAGGAGAATTTATCATTCGATTCTTTTATCGCTTACCTATCTCCCAACCTTTTTACAGTGCTAACAGTCACATATTACTTCATGCTTGGGAGGGTGCCTGCCTTGGGTGCACAAATAGCCTTGGGTACACAAACAGCCTTGGAAAGCATTAGGTGAAAAATTCAGTCTTTTTGGAATTTTATTTTCTAAGCTTGTGTATTTTCTAGGGTAGGGGGGTTAGGCATGCTTCCCATTTAGAGGATTATTAAATTAATATTCAGATAATGTTTTGAAATTGACTGGAAAAGAGTAAGGTTCTGCTCTTGGAAATCCCTGAGGAATCATTAAGCACCCTGCACCCACAACACCTCACCCTCTACTGAGACAGACTGGAAAACACACTATCATTTAGCATAATGCACTTAGCCAGTCTCCATTCATTAACCTAAAATAGGATACTTTTAGGTCATGGTTCTCTAACAGCATGCCTGGGGGACCTACTACTCTCAAATGAAACATGGTTATTGTTCGGTCCACCTGGTGGTCTTTCTGAAGCTGTTCTTTTTCATTTTCCAGGCCTATAATTGTAATAACTTACATTTACATAGAGCTTTAAAAACTTTTCTGAGTACTCTCATATATGTTATTTTTTTTTCTTATTAACCCCAATGTAGGAGGGCACCTGTTTTCCCATCTTATAAATGAGAAAATTAAGGCACATGCATCTAATTAGTGGTCAAGATGAATATTCAGGACTTCTGACATAACTGCCTGTTTTCTGCAGACCACACATTTTATTTTTAAAAATTAGTTTGTTTATTTTTGGCTGCATTGGGTCTTTGTTGCCGCACGCGGGCTGTCTCTAGTTTCGATAAGCGGGGGCTACTCTTAATGCAGTGCGCGAACTTCTCATTGCGGTGGCTCCTCTTGTTCCGGAGCACAGGCTCTAGGTGCGCAGGCTTCAGTAGTTGTGGCACGCAGGCTCAGTAGTTGTGGCACGCAGGCTCAGTAGTTGTGGCGCACAGGCTTAGTTGCTCCGCAGAATGTGTGATCTTCCCGGACCAGGGCTTAAACCCGTGTTCCCTGCATTGGCAGGCGGATTCTTAACCACTGCGCCACCAGGGAAGCCCCCAGACCACACATTTTTTTTTTTTTTTGTGGTAGGCGGGCCTCTCACTGTTGTGGCCTCTCCTGCTGCGGAGCACAGGCTCCAGACGCGCAGGCCCAGCGGCCATGGCTCACGGGACCAGCCGCTCCGCGGCACGTGGGATCCTCCCGGACCGGGGCACAATCCCGTGTCCCCTGCATCGGCAGGCGGACTCTCAACCACTGCGCCACCAGGGAAGCCCCAGACCACACAGTTTAAAATGTGTTTCTTGAGTAATATCTTTTCAGAAATACCACCTTCGGCGCCTGCCAAGAGGAAGGCGGGGGAGAGCTGGGCTCCAAAAGTGTCGCCGTGGCGGTGGTGGAGACGTATAGGAGTTATCATAGGCGAATGTAGGTTGGGACTCTTCAAGTCCTAGTGGGTCGGAGGGCAGTGGCCCTTGATAAATTGTTTTTTTGAGGAGGGGAAGACAAGTCCGTTTCCCCAAACAGGACCTGAACAGCCTCTTCAGGTCTGCAGCCAGGGACACCCGCTCAGAGATGAGGAGACTCTACTCAGCCTAGCTCACCCGGGTTAGAAACTTAGTCTTTCATTAGTTCAAGAACTTAGTGAGCAGCTCACTTTGCCAGGCGTTGGTAGGGGGTGAGGACAGTCAAAGACAATTAAATTAGGTGTTTCCTGGCTTTAAGTTCAGCCACTATCATGGGGATTTACTATTTCCCCCTACTGTACGAGGAGATAATTTTTAAAAAAGGAAGAAGAAAGAAAGCGGCAGAAACTTGGGGAGTCAGACTTGAGTTGAAAATCCTGTTGCTTACACTTGCCTTTTTCTGTGTCTGTTTATCTGTAAAATGAAGGTACCAACAAATGGTAAACTGTGTAGCAGTTACTTTTGGCCAGGCACTGTGCTAAATGCTCTTTTCAAATCGTTACAACAGCCCTGTGAGTAACTGCTATTGTTTTCCCCATTTTACTGATGATGAAATAATAATTGCGTCGAACTCACTGAGTTTTTGTGAGAATCACACAATGTGTGTAAGCCACTTTGCACAGTGCCTGGCACATTAAATATTTTTGTTATGATTGTGTCTCCTAAAAGAAACCAGAAATAGGTACTAGCCTAGAAAGGCTTCTGAGTTATAGACAGTGTAATAATTCTTTACCTTCTATGTAGGTGCGCAGAAAATGGTTAAATTCTTATTCAGAAGTTTTTCCTTATAAGCAAACAATGAGCATAAAAGGACTCCTGTGCAAAAGAAAATGTTTCTACAAGTTTTAACTCTTCTAGCCAACATTTTAAACACAGCTATAAAAGGGTAAAAAAGCACAAACACAGTTTTAGAAACTACCCGTACTTATATAGCACTTTGCATTTTACAACGCACTCATCACAAATGCCATTTTGATGTTTGCATCTTATAAGTAACTATACTTTAACCGCAAGTAGTTAAGTGACTTGGTTAAGTGACTAGCCTTTGTAAGTTACTGGGACTCTAAGTCCATTTCTGTTTTCAGAATGTCCGTTATATAGTGTGATTCTGGACATGTAGAAGGTGAATTGGAGTCAGCTGAGTTATCAGTAAAGCACACTTTCAGCTGCAAAGTGTAAATTAGCTAACTGACTTGGGGGATTATTTTTCTTATGTATATGAAATGTGGAGGTAGGCAGTTTCTGGTATTGGTTCAGCTACCAAGAGTTGCTTTACCATTTTCTCTCTTTCTCCATGTGTATATTTCTTTATGAATTATTTAAAAGTAATTGCACGTATTATGTCCCTTTACCCCAAAGTACTTCAGTATTTAAAAGTAATTGCATGTTTTACATCCCTTTACCCTAAAGTACTTTAGTATTTGTTTCCTCAAAACAAGGGCGTTCTCTTACATCATCCTAGCACTGTTATTAAATTCAGCAGGTTTAACATAGATACAATATTATTATTTATTTTTTTTGGCCATGCCACATGGCTTGTGGGATCTGGGATCTTAGTTCCCCCACCAGGGATCAAACCAGTGCCCCCTGCAGTGGAAGCACAGAACCCTAACAACTGGACCGCCAGGGAATTCCCAACCCATGGACTTTTAAGTCAGCAGGTCTTCCTCAGTTTAGTTATGGGCAGAAAGAGTCCACCATTTGAAAATATAGTTCTCATTAAAACAGAAAAAAGGAAAAAAAACCAAATAAAAGAATTAAAATTTTTTAAAAAAAGATCACCTTCTTTAAAAAAGGATTTGAAATGAGATTTAAAATATAAGCTATACTTAAGTATGAGGAAGCTCAGAAATTATGTTTCATAGAAATGGAACTTCTTGACATTTGATGTAGGCAGTTAGTCACAATGAATGAGCTGTTAGCTCTTGGGCGTGCCAGCTTCCAGAAGACACAGCCAGGGTTCAGGCAGCATTGCCTTATGAGCATGTAGTATGTGATTTATAGAATAAATAGGTTAAAGGTCTTTTTCATTTCAAAGGAAATGATTATCTAGTTTTCCTGAATCCATATTTCCCTGATTATTTCTTAAAAGCTGCTCCCAGTGCTGGGTAGCCTTAGAGTTACTTACGAGTTCTTGAGCATTTGTTCCCAGGATCACTTATGTGGCTTTGTAAAAAATGCACATCCCTGGGCCCCAAGCCAAACCCACAGAATCAGACTCTCTGGAAGGCAGTGTAAATTCTTCAGTTGATTTGGATGGCCACAGAAGTTGGGTTATTTCCAGAGGGATTAATAGATTTGATGGCGTCCCTCCCTATCTGCCCCTTTCCCTGAAAAAAGCAGCATGTAAGTGGGATGTCCTGACGGAACAAAAACATTATTTTGAAATTGCCAGTTCATTGATCTCTTGAACCAAAGCTGCTGACGGAGAGACAGGCATGGTGGCTGAGAGGAACAATGCAGTGTAACGCATCTTGAGTATGTATCTGCTATGTTTCTGCAGCATCGGGCTCTGATGGAAGAGCTAAATCGCAACAAGAAGGACTTTGAAGCAATCATTCAAGCCAAGAACAAAGAACTGGAGCAGACCAAGGTACTGGAAAGAAGGTGAAGGTTTAGAATTTGGTTAGCACATGCAACTCAGCATTTTCCACAGTGCAAGGGTTGGTATGGTGAATGAAGGGAGAGGTTATGGCTGTTTCCTTCCTCAAGGGAAATAATCTGTAAAATTAGTTAGGGCTGTAGAAGGTTCTGCCTGTAAGACAACATCTGTTTCCTTCCTTTATCCAGAAGCAAAATGCTGGGAATAAGACACATCCTGGAGTCTAGTCCATTGTCTGTGGTAAATGCTCCTTCAGAGTGTCTCACTCACATAGGCTAAGGGGTGGTATAGTCAAAATAAAAAATAGTTCATCTTGATGCATTTATGTAGTTATTTCCCATATCACATCAGTGGAACTCTTAAATTAGGGGTTGTAAACTCAAGTACCCACTGGGGTCAGACCGATAATAGAAGTGAGTAAAGTGGCCTGGGTGTAAGAACATAGTGGGGAGCTGTGAGGCAGAGGTGCACCCTCACCCCCACCCCAAGAGGCAGCTCTTCTCTGATGCAGCCAGTCATTGCCATCCAGAAATGCAAGCCCAGTGTTGTCCGATCTGAGTTTTCCACGGAAGATGGAAATCCAAATGTTTATATAAAGTATCCCAGTTTTCAAGGATTGGCAACAGTTCAGTGTTTTGATACCATGAATACCAGACTAAATAAGTCTGCGGGCTGGATCCAGTCCACAGGCCACCAGTTTGCATCCTCTGACCTGAAACTTATGCCTGAGTCTGACTGCATCTCTCAGCCCACCTCTCCTCATGTACAGATCTGGAGCAGAATACAGAAAAGGAGGAGACTCTCTTTCTAGTTTCCTTATCCTCTGTTTAAATTACATAGTTCCTCCTTCCCCAGCCTCCAAGAAACCAGCACATCTTTTTTTTTTTTTTTTTTTTTTTTTTTTTTTTGCGGTACACGCACGGTCCGCTCGCTGTTGTGGCCTCTCCCGTTGCGGAGCACAGGCTCCGGATGCACAGGCTCAGCAGCCATGGCTCACGGGCCTAGCCACTCCGCGGCATGTGGGATCTTCCCGAACCAGGGCGTGAACCCGTGTCCCCTGCATTGGCAGGTGGACTCTCAACCACTGCGCCACCAGGGAAGCCCACCACATCTTTTTAAATCCAGTAATTCAAAAGTTTTCAGGGAACTTGACTCTAGTTATAACTGGGTTCAGTCCCTCTTCACTTCCCTAAGCAGTCTGACAGTCTTTGCTTTGATTAGAAGAGAAAGTAAAACATGAGAAATAAATGAACCACTCAAATATACCCTAAATGGCTTTTCCTCTCCCCTTCAGGGGCTCCTTATCCTTTCTGTTTTGGAGATGAGGTGCTAACTTAATAAATGTTGGCTTCAAGAGAGCACACCTAGATCCTCCTTAAAAAGTGTGTCCACAAGCAGTCTGACCTCTTGGGGAAAGCACAGGGAAATTGCACTGCAGGAGTGGGAAGTGACAAGCATCATAGAGTGTGGGCCCTGAAGGTACTTCAAGAGGCCATCTCTCCAGCCTCCTGCCTCTAGGGAACATAGGTATTATCCTTATTTTATAGGAGAGGCAGCTGCAAAGAACATAAGGGACCTTATACACTAATTCAAGCTTCCTGCATTTATGGATTGTTCCTCATTTCTTTCTTATCCAGTGAGTTCTTGGTTGCTTGGAATGATTTTGTATCACCTCTGAACTGCAGTTTGCTATAGGATACTTAATGCCTCATTCTGGTCTTGGGTGGTTAGTGGGGTGGGTATGCTATCTTCAGTTTTTATCATTTGGTTAATTTTTGGGAAGGAGACAGAACATGCAATGCGAATACATACTAAAAAAGTTGAGAGGGGAAAAAAAGGAAGATAGTGTCCTATATTAGAAAGCAGTTCTGAGAAACAGTAACCCTTGCGGAAAGAGTTTTATTCTCATGTTGCTGTGCCAGGGTGAATTTTTAATTTAGATTCCTTCTGAATCCTATTGCAGACTATTAACCCTGCTTCCTGTCCTGTTTTGCATTCTTGTTGGTTCTCCCGAATGACAGGTGGGGTTGTGTGTTTTTGCAGGAAGAGAAGGAGAAGGTGCAAGCACAGAAGGAGGAAGTTCTTAGCCATGTGAATGACGTGCTAGAGAATGAGCTCCAGTGTATTATTTGTTCAGAATACTTCATTGAGGTAATTATGAATGGTGGCTCACGCCTTCTCACTCTCCCAACCCTGAATGGAGCCTCAGCTACACAGACTGCTTCTGCTGTAGGGAAACATTCTGAAGAATGTTTTTCCTCCAGGAACTTACTGTAGCTATTTGACTTCAAAGTGACTGCTAGAGATGGTCACTTCTCATTTGTTTTTGTAGTCTTCTTTACCTCCACTGTCTTTTTTCTTATTTCATTTGTTCTTGAGTATCTGTTTGGCAGAATCAATGTTTTGGGCTGTAATAAAGCCTTTATCTCTTTGGTGTTGGGGAGAAAACACTTTGGTTTCAAAGAACCACGTGAGAGCTGCCCCACCCTCCCACAGGTCAGAATGTCCTGTGTTTTCTACTTGTCTGACAACTATGTTACCGAGAAGGTCTCCTAGTTGGCTTTCTGGTCTCAACTTGGCATTTGAAAAATACATGAGTTCTGTGTTATTTTCCACTGCTATCCTAAAAACAGGAAGGAAGACTTTTGAGCCTCGCAAAAGTTGTATCTTAGGAGGTATACATAAACGAGTAATGAGGAGAATGGTTTATGTTTTGGGGAGTGAAAAGTGTCCTGGCAGAAAGCTGACCATTGGAGTTACTTATAGGAGCCCCTCACATACAGGCTTCCTTCTGCTTTCTCTCTTCTCACAGGCTTACTTACTTAAGGCACTATCAGTTGAACCCATTACATTTTTTCCCAGCCTAAGTTCTCTTTTACATATACTTTTTTAGCTGCTTTTGAGTAAAGATGATGCCTCCTACCATTCTGTATACTGAGTATTCACTGTGCGTTCCCCTTCATATATTAAAATTGAGGTGCTAATTCACCATTAGGACATAAATTTGTTTTCATGAGAGAATTAGTGATGTATTTATACCAAACGTTCACACACTTACTAGTCCTACTTACGTCCAGTGACATTTGTTTGCAGGGTAGCTAACCCATGTTGGCAGTGTGATCTGAGTTGTTTCTGAGATCGCAACCACCCTCGGGAGGTAAGCATCACAGTTCTGATCTGTGTGTTCACATTCCCATTATAGGCTGTCACCTTGAACTGTGCGCATAGTTTCTGCTCCTACTGTATCAGTGAGTGGATGAAGCGGAAGATAGAATGCCCCATTTGTCGGAAGGACATCAAGTCGAAAACCCACTCCCTGGTTCTAGACAATTGCATTAATAAGATGGTAGATAATCTGAGCTCGGAAGTGAAAGAACGACGAATTGTCCTCATCAGGGAACGAAAAGGTGAGTGGGTATGAACAAGAGGTAAGTCCCCTCAACAAAGGACTACAAACGTAGGCAGAGTTTTTTGGATCAGGAAGAGTAAGATAAATGATTCTTGAGCTAAGGAAGAGGTGGAAGAAATTGGGAAAAGTAAAGGGAGTTAAAGATAATGAACATGTAAGAAAGAGTTGAGGTAGAATTATCTGTTATTTGACCAGCAGGGAATGGGGAGGCTTAGGTGTATGTGTCTTGGTTTTGGGGATAAAAAAGGATGTGATTAGAAAAACACATGGTCACACAGCTTGCTGTTCTGGTCACTAGATGGTGCTGTTGTTCAAGACAGTTTAGTTGCTGTCTGGGTGTTGCAGAAATCTTGGGTTGCGTATACAATAAATTATAAATAGGATGTGGTACAAACAGGTTTCCCAGCCAGAGAGAGTTTAAATAAAGAGATTAGGGAAGGGGTGGGTGAGTTTCCTCAAGGAACCATACTTCCATAGTGAATATCTGCTAATTTAAACAAGTGATCTCATCATACTTGGGGCCTGCTGTGTTGAAGGTTGCAGAGCCACTCTGCTTGAGACTTGAATGTCCTGGTGGCAAAAGAATGTGTCCTGGGGCAAAGCACAAAGAAGCCAATGGATCGGAAGGATGGTTATTGGGCAGAGATGAGAGTAAAGAGGAGCAGAGTGGGTCTGATTATCATGTTCAGTCCCTTTAGAAATCTAGTACAGTACTACCCTCTGGGAAAGCTCAGAGCCAAAGTGCTGTGAGGTCAATTGGTTGCACATAAAGGCCAATCAGAGGAGAAGAACCAAAAGCTCACTGCCCTTCCAGGTGCTTTCCACCACCTGGCCATTGGGAACCCATGTTCATGTGTGTCTTTGGATGTTCTCTTCTCTAAGTCCAGAGAAGCTGAAGCCTTAAAAGCCACACTGCTAAGAACAGGATCTTCTATCATTCTCTTTCTCCTAGCCCTTCAACAGATGTCAGCCTCTTTGAGTACGGCCAGAAATCTCATGCTGATTTGCAAGCAGCTATGGTATGGAATTGGCCCTCTGTTGGTCAGCCATTGCAAGGGCAGCAAGCCTGTCACAGGCCAGGTGTTGAGCCTGTTATGCCCAAGGAAGACATTCTGAGGGTGGGGCGGTCCTCAGGCAGTTCTTTGAAACCAAAGTGTTTTCTACTTTTCTGACAACTATGTACTATTGGACTTTGTGCCCAATTTTGAGTTCCCATAGGTTTTTTTTTTTTTTTTTTGGTGGTACGTGGGCCTCTCACTGTTGTGGCCTCTTCCGTTGTGGAGCACAGGCTCCGGATGCACAGGCTCAGCAGCCATGGCTCACGGGCCCAGCCGCTCCGCGGCATGTGGGATCTTCCCGGACCGGGGCACGAACCCTTGTCCCCTGCATCGGCAGGCGGACTCCCAACCACTGCGCCACCAGGGAAGCCCTCCCATAGGTATTTTACCTCCCAGGAGCCACTTGAATCTGGCAGAATTCATTGCTCTTCCTCTCCACCTCCCATCACTCCATAAGTATTTTTAGGAACACTACACTATACACTGGGATAAAGAGATAAACAGGGTATTGTCTCAGCTCTCACAGTCTACAGAGGAGACAGAAAAGCAAGTAGGTAATGTGACAAGTTCCATAATAGGGTGCTGGAAAATTGCAGAGGAGAGGACAGTCAATTCGGCCTGGACAGGTGGAGGTATGGGAGCAAGCTTCACAGAAGAAGTGCCATTTGAACTGAGTCCTAAAGATTCCCTAGGGATGTAGCTTTCCAAGCAGAGGAATTAGCATAAGCACAGAGGCATGAGAAGCAGTGACCTGTTCCTAGCAGTGCCCCCCTTGGTGGCCCAAACAAGACATGTCTACACAGTGCCAGAGGAGCATGAGGACAGCCAAGGCTTAGGAAGTGTCTACTGAGGTGTTGTGAGTGCCTTCTGTTTTCTTCTCTCTTCCCTTTCTGAGAGGAGCACTGACCTGGGAACCCAGATTTGACCAAGGTCAGCCTTTGAGCTTAAGTTTGCTGGGTCTCTGTGTGGGTGGCGACACCCATGTACTTTCTCTTTGTTTTTTGGGGGTTATTCTTGTTTTTATTTTTTTCTTTGAAGTATAATTGATTTACAGTGTTGTATTAGTTTTAGATGTACTACATAGTGACTTGGTATTTTTATGCATTATAGAATGATCACCATAATAAGTCTAGTTACCATCTGTCACTATACAAAGTGATTACAATATTACTGACTGTATTCGCTATGCTGTACATTACATCCCCATCACTTAATTTATTTTGTAAGTGGAAGTTAATTCAGTTCCCCTGTTTCACGCATTCCCCCATCCCTCTCCCTTCTGGAAACCACCATATTGTTCTTTGTATTTATGAGTCTATTTCTGTTTTGTTATGTTTGCTCATTTGTTTTGTTTTTTAGATTCCAGATTTAAGTGAAATCGATGGTATTTGTCTTTCTCTGTCTGATTTATTTCACTTAGCATAATACACTCTAGGTCCATCCATGTTGTTGCAAATGGGAAGGTCTCATTCTTTTTTAAAAAAAATTAATTAATTAATTAATTATTTTTGGCTGTGTTGGGTCTTCATTTCTGTGCGAGGGCTTTCTCTAGTTGTGGCAAGCGGGGGCCACTCTTCATCGCAGTGCGCGGGCCTCTCACTATCGCGGCCTCTCTTGTTGCAGAGCACAGGCTCCAGATGCACAGGCTCAGTAGTTGTGGCTCATGGGCCCAGTTGCTCTGTGGCATGTGGGATCTTCCCAGACCAGGGCTCGAACCCATGTCCCCTGCATCAGCAGGCAGATTCTCAACCACTGCGCCACCAGGGAAGCCCTCATTCTTTTTTATAGCTGAGAAATAGTTCCTTGTATATATATATATACCACATTTTCTTTATTCATTCATCTGTCGATGGGCACCTAAGTTGCTTCCATATCTTAGCTATTGCCAAAAATGCTGCAGTGAACATTGGGCATGGATTTATCTTTTTGAGTTAATATTTTCATTTTCTTTGGTTAAGTACCCAGAAGTGGAATTGCTGGGTTGGGTTGTGTGGTAGCTCTATTTTTAATTTTCTGAGGAACCTCCATACTGTTCTCCATAGTGGTTGTACCAGTTTACATTCTCACCAACAGTGCAGGAGGGTTCCCTTTTCTCCACACACCCATAGGTACTTTCTTCACCCAGCCCACTGTCCAGGTTTCTTCTCAAAAGTCCGAGCATGGTAGATGCATGCAGCCACTGGAAAATAAAAGAAGGGCCCTGTGTCCTAAATTCATCTCTGACTCTCCTCACACAGAGTTAATACCACAGAGTAGATAATATCAGACCCCTCTTTTCTCTTCAGAGGCTAAATCTGGTGCCTTGCTGCCTTTTCAGTAACACTAGGAGCCAACACAGCAAACCGAATCGGCCTCCCTGTCCCACTCACTGGCTGAGAGAAGTTCTGGCACCAGTCTCGGTTTCTGCAGTTATCGCAGCGAGTGCAGCTTTGAGGTTTTCTCTAGAGACAGACAGAAGATTCTGAGGCCTGATTTAAGAAAATGTGCCAGAGCCATCAGCAGCTTCATTGGGCTGCAGTGTGGAGTTTAGAGAAAATTCTCAGTTCAAATACCAACCTTCTTTGCCAATTGAAAGCTGGTTTAATCCCCAGTGCATGGGAATTTTTAAAGGACCAAATGTAGGATCTGGGAACTAGAATTGGCAAGCCTGTAATTGTCACAGTTCTGACACTGGCAGGGCCATTTTCCTCCTGGGCAGTGGTTGCTCTGATCCTGAGTTCAGAGAGAAGGACCTGCCCGTCTGTGGCAGCACGGGCCTCTGATTCCACTGAGAGCAGCCCCACTGCAGGCCTCCTCGGCTGGTTGTTGTCTTCAAGGCCCATATCCGCACGGGAGGAGTAATGCCTCATGACTGATTAGCCATAGATCCTTTGTAAAGTCTGGGAGGCCAGGTTATCCAGAGGAGAGGAGGAGAGTGTTAGGATGCCAGATCCTGTGTTTGGAGAAAGGGTGCCCTGGAGCTGGGGCAGATAACAAATGTTGAGTAAGTGCTTGTCGAATGAGTAATTGTGGCTTGCTGGGATATTGACGTGAGATTTTCCTGAAGAGAAGACATTTTGTGACATCTGCTATGGAGGATCTCCCTCTGGAGCTGGGGAGGTGCTGGAGCAGAGTCTTCTGTCAACTGCTCCCCCATTCCCATTTGTTCTGTTCTCATTAAGTGTTGGTTGGTTGACAAGAGTGTTAACATTCTCACTTTAAGCTTTCCCTAGCAGCTTCTTTGGGTTGTGCTCTGAAAAGCAAAAAGCAAATTATCTAGAAGTAAAATCTTGTTGGTCCTTTAGAACAGTAATTTTCAGTACAGGGGCTTTTTCAAACTGCACTTCCCAGCTCCCTTGATACTATAATATTGAGCTGAGGCTGCTGGTGGGAGTGTGCCTTGGCCTTCAGGGGTGCTGAGGTGGGGAGAAAGGTTTATGAACCATAGCTTTCCTGAATCTGAGACAGAGGTCCCTCCAGAGGTTGGTGGTCTCTGGGAAGATTGGCCCAGGTAAGATCACATGGCCTGTGGCTCTTGCCAGCTTCCTGTAGGCTAGGAGGAGCGTGATCCAGACACAGGACAGGAGAAACTCACAGTCTCTGAAGAGGGTATCTGACTGCCCACCTGGAAGGCTTTCCCTGGTGTTACCCATCATCACTTGTTGAAAGACAGAGCCTTGTAAAGGACTATGTGGGGAATGGCAGCAGTAACAGTGTCTGCCAAGTTGACCTCATCCATAGAGGATACTTGTTAGCAAGTACTTTTAATCTAGCCAGTATTGCCCCAAGAATCCAGGGGGTCATGTGCATGAAGTCAGCATGCCTGCCTGGCATAGGACAGTGTTTAAGAGAAAGTGGCACTCAGCAAGATTGGCATGGGTTGGGGTGTCCACCTGCATGCACTCAAATAGTTTATAACACTGGATTTTTTAAAAATTTTGACTTAAAAATTCATGCTTTGCAAAATTAACATGGGATCAAAAATTAGACTTATTAATAGAAGCTTTTTTTCTTATTCCTCCATCACCACCTCCCATTTTTGCCCCACCATTTTTCCTTCCCTTCTCTTCTTTTGTCACCTACTGTCCTTCCCTGCCTTATCCCTTGATGTGTGTCTCCCCCAAAACTCTTATTGTTCCCTTGTATATAAATTTAATAACATTTTCAATCTGCCTACCAAAGCATTCGAGACCTTAATCTCAGAGAAGGTCTTGAGATTGCCCTTTGTGTAAGCCAAGATCCCTGCTTCTCTGGGATCAAGGACGCACAGCTATTGGAAAACACTAGAGGCCAGTGAATAGCCCCTCGCACCCCCTCTGTCTCTGGACAGAGGAAAAACTTGCACCTCTCCCTGCCTGTTGCTGTGTATGTAATTCCTTCCTTCCTCCAACAGATATTAATTGAAGGCCAGCTTTGTGCCAGACACTCTTCTAGGTATGAAGAATAGAAAGAGAAGTGAAAATCTTAGTAAGTTAGATGCGATTTGTGCTATGGAGAAAAATTAAGCAAGAAAGGCGTCGGGAATGATGAGGAGAGCATTGGCAGTTTTTGATAGAGTAGTTAAGGTAGTCACTGAAGAAGGTGGTATTTGAGTGAAGCTGAGTAGGCAGTGGCCATGCTGCCATCTGGGGAAAGGGTGTCCTAGGCAGAGGGGATAGGAGGAACAGCAAGGAGGTGGTGTGGCTGGAGTGGAGTGAACGATGGGAAGTGGAATAGAAAGTGAGGTCAGTGGGTTGGGCAGGGGGCAAATTGTATAGGGGTTTATAGACCTTTGGAAGGACTTCGACTTTTACTCTGGAGAAGTGAGGAGTGGGCTTTGAGCAGAGTGATATGATCTGCCATTGATTTTCTTGGTTCACCATGGCTGCTGTGTGGGGAAAAGACAGGGTGGCAGCAGGGAGGCCAGGGGAGGGAAATGCAGGCTCCTCCTTTATTTCTCTTTTATTTTCTCTCCAAAGCAAAGAGACTGTCCTGAAGACCGTGCTCCAAGGGCATTTGAAAGACTGCCAGGCAATGGGAACTTGGGATGGTCTGGAGGATTCTCTATGGACAGATCTGGGGCCGCTCTGAGACAGAGCATGGGATAGAGCCACGTGGGACAGAGACTGAGTTAGGAAGTCCTCTGTCACGACCCTCCATGTTGGCCATCCCTGCTGCCACCACCATTGTCTGAAGCACCGACTGCTTCAGAGTACTTAAGAGACTCTGCTTCACTACACTGAACAGGTTATATATTTCTGTTGTCCTTTTTTTTTTTTTTTTTTTTTTCCTTTTAAAATTTGTTGTTGTTGTTATTGTTTTGGTACCTCAGAAGCACCTCTGTTGATATATGTTTTGGGCTGGTTGGGTGTATCCCTATGGCTGCCCCTGAAGGCGAAGGCAGCCTCTCTTTGAGAGGATGGCATACCTCTTCTTTGTGAAAACAATGTCATTTCCTGGAAATAAAATGTAAAACCTATCAGTTGCTCAGATGGGCTTTGGTATATTTATCTTCCTTCCCTTCCAGCTCCCAGACAGTCTCACAAGTAAACACTGGCAGCTCATAAATTGCAACTAAGAAAGTGACTGTATCCAATGATAGACTCAAGTGCATGTCAGCCTAAGAAGCCAAGGCCAAGATCATGGCCATAGCAGATGGGCTCTGTTAAGCCCCCAACTGGTGTGTCTCCTTTTCATTCCAGAGATGAGTCACTGCTACCTGGTTTTGGGATGGAGTGAATTCCCTTCTTTCAGCTGGGGTTCTGAAGTTGTTTCCAAATCTGTTTTACCCAATGTCAGCAAACATGGGCACTGATTTTATGAGAACTTGATATGCTTTTTTTTAAATATTAAAAGTCATTTCTCTTTGGCTGCTTTCCCATTTTAAACAAAGAAAACTAGTTTGATGTTTGGGAAGTAGGAGCTTAGGAAAATCTGTGGTATCCTTGGTTACCAGTGATGAGAATGAAGGAAAACACAGGAAGTTGAAGAGTAGTTATTTAAAATGAGGAGCTCTAGCAGGAAACTGGTTGTGCATTATGTCATTCAATGATTTGCTTCCAGATGGAAAGGTATTTTCCTCTCCCCTTTTACTGCCTACCTAGAGAACAGTTCTCTCTAGTTCTTTATTTATACCCCATGTGTTTCATAGGGATGGTAGGTTTATCCTTTGTTGAATCCTGTGTATATTGGGATTCTGGCGTCCCTAGTCTTCATTTTCATCTTTCTCAATGGGATTACTGATTGAAATACTGGTGTAGTCAAGGAAGAAGTAAGTTAAACATAGAAAATAATACTTTAAAAATAGCCATTATAACCAAATCAAAAAATTCTGGAGAAATAGAGAACAGAAGGAAAAGATTACTACATCTTGATGTAACAGTCTCCTGTTTCCCATATACATATGTTTTGTTTATAGGTTGCATGGGGTATATAAATTTTTAGAAGAGTACAGATATACTTCTTTTTTTTTTTAAAGAAAGGAAAGGTGCTTTAATAAGAAAAGTCGACAATCTAGGGAGATGGTGGACTCGTGTCCAGAGACCAACTCCAAAGATTCTGCTCAGCCATGACAGTTTGTTTTTGTTTTTTAATTTTTTATATTGAAGTACAGTTGATTTACAATGTCATTAATTTCTGCGATACAGCAAAGTGATTCAGTTATACATATATATTCTTTTTTAAAAAAATAAATTAAAAAAATAAATTTACTTATTTATTTTTGGCTGTGTTGGGTCTTGGTTGCAGTGCACAGACTTTCTCTAGTTACGGTGCACGGGCTTCTCATTGTCATGGCTTCTCTTGTTGTGGAGCACGAGCTCTAGGCGCGCAGCCTTCAGCAGTTGTGGCACGTGGGCTCAGTAGTGGCTTGCAGGCTCTAGAGCTCAGGCTCAGAAGTTGTGGTGCACGAACTTAGTTGCTCCGCAACATGTGGGATCTTCCTGGGCCAGGGCTTGAACCCGTGTCGCCTGCATTGGCAGCGGATTTTTAAGCACTGCTCCACCAGGAGAGCCCGTATATATTGTTTTTTTTAATATTCTTTTCCGTTATGGTTTATCATAGGATATTGAATATAGTTCTCTGTGCTATACAGTAGGACCTTGTTGTTTATCCATTCTATATATGATAGCTTACATTTGCTAACCCCAACCTCCCACTCCATCCCTCTCCCAACCCTTTCCCCTTTGGCAACCACAACTCTGTTCTCTGTGTCCGTGAGTCTGTTTCTTTTTCGTAGATAAGTTCATTTATGTCATATTTTAGATTCCACATATAAGTGATATCATATGGTATTTGTCTTTTTCTTACTGACTTCACTTAGTATGATAATCTCTAGTTGCATCCATGTTGCTGCAAAGGCATTATTTCGTTCTTTTTTATGGCTGAATAGTATTCCAGTGTATATATGTACCACATCTTCTTTATCCATTCATCTGTCAGTGGACATTTAGATTGTTTCATGTCTTGGCTATTGTGAATAGTGCTGCTATGAACATAAGGGTGCACGTATCTTTTTGAATTAGAGTTTTGTCTGGATATATGCCCAGGAGTGGGATTGCTAGATCATATGGTAATTCTATTTTTAGTTTTCTGAGGAACCTGCATACTGTTTTCCATAGTGGCTGCACCAACTTACGTTCCACCAACATTGTACGAGGCTTCCCTTTTCTCCACAGCCTCTCCAGCATCTGTTATTTGTAGTGTTTTTAATGATGGCCATTCTGACCCATGTGAGGTGGTACCTCATTGTAGTTTTGATTTGCATTTCTCTAATTAGCAGCATTGAGCATCTTTTCACATACCTATTGGCCATTTGTATTTCTTCTTTGGAGAAATGTCTAGGTCTTCTGCCCATTTTTCGATTGGGTTTTTTGTTTTTTTGTTGTTGGATTATATGAGCTGTTTGTATATTTTGGAAATTAAGCCCTTGTCACTTGCATCATTTGCAAATATTTTCTCCCAGTCTGTAGGTTGTCTTTTGGTTTTGTGTATGGTTTCCTTTGCTGTGCAAAAGCTTGTAAGTTTGATTAGGTCCCATTTGTTTATTTTTGTTTTTATTTCTATTGCCTTGGGAGACTGACCTAAGAAAACGTTGGTACGATTTATGTCAGAGAATGTTTTGCCTATGATCTCTTCTAGGTGTTTTATGGTGTTATGTGTTAAGTCTTTAAGCCATTTTGAGTTTATTTTTGTGTATAGTGAGAGGGTGTGTTCTAACTTCATCAATTTACATGTGACTGTCCAACTTTCCCAACATCACTTGCTGAAGAGACTGTCTTTTTCCCATTGTATATTCTCGCCTCCTTTGTCTGTAGGTGTGTAGCTTTATTTCTGGGGTCTCTGTTCTATTCCACTGAGCCTCATATGTCTGTTTTTGTGCCAATACCATGCTGTTTTGATTACTGTAACTTTGTAGTATTGTCTGAAGTCTGGGCAGGTTATGCCTCCCGCTTTGTTCTTTTTCTTCAGGATTGCTTTGACAATTCTGGGCTTTTATGGTTTCATATAAATTTTAGGATTATTTGCTCTAGTTCTGTGGAAAATGGCATGGGTAATTTGATAGGGATTGCATTAAATCTGTAGATTGCTTTGGGCAGTATGGCCATTTTAACAATATTAATTCTTTCAATCCAGGAGCATGCGATATCTTTCCATTTCTTTGATTCATCTTCAGTTTTCTTTATTAATGTTTTATAGTTCTCAGCATATAAGTCTTTCACCTCCTTGATCAGGTTTATTCCTAAGTATTTTATTTTCTGGGGTGCAATTTTGAAAGGTATTGGTTTTTTTTTTACATTCTGTTTCTGATATTTCATTGTTAGTGTAAAGAAATGCAACCGATTTGTGTATGTTAATCTTGTATCCTGCTACCTTGCTGAATTCATTTATAAGTTCTAATAATTTTTTTGTTCAGTCTTTAGAGGTTTCTATACATAGAGTCATGTCATCTGCATATGATGACAGTTTTACCTATTCCCTTCCAATTTGGATGCCTTTTATTTCTTTTTCTTGTCTGATTGCTGTGGCTGGGACTTCCAGTACTATGTTGAATAGAAGAGGTGAGAGTGGGCATCCTTGTCTTGTTCCACATTTTAGCAGGAATGCTTTCAGCTTTTCCTCATTGAGTATTATACTGACTGTGTGTTTCTCATAAATAGCTTTTATTATGTTGCGATATGTTCCCTCTCTACCCAATTTGGTAAGAGTTTTTTTGTTTTTTTTTTGGCCACACCCTGTGGCATGTGGGATCTTAGTTCCCCGACCAGGGATCGAACCTGTGCCCCCTGCAGGTGAAGTGTGGAGTCTTAACCACTGGACTGCCAGGGAAATCCCTGGTAAGAGTTTTTATCATAAATGGATGTTGAATTTTGTAAATTGTTTTTTCTCCATTTACCAGATATACATTTTTTGAATAGGCAGTATGGTCACATGTTTTGAAATCAGAAGGTACAAAAGGACCTAAAGAGAAAAGCCTGTCATCTTTGTCCCCCAGTGACACTTCCCTGCACAGAAGTGACAGGTGTTGCTGTTTCCTTGTATATCCTTCCAGAGATCTTCTCTGTCTATACTAGCAAAAGCACACATGTAGGCCTTCTTTCCCTTCTTTTCCACAAATGATAACAAACTGTAAACTATTTTGTACCTTGCTTTTTTTCAGTTATATCTTGGTGATTGTTCTGTGTCAGAACGTAAGGAATTTCCTCTTTCTTTGTTACAGCTGCCTATTATTCCATTATGTGTTTGCACCATAATTTGTTTTTCCAGTTTTCCTTTTTTAAGATCCAGGTTGCTTTAAACCTTTTACTCTTTCTTTTCTTCATACAGCTCTCAAACAAAGTCCTGTTAAATAAATATCAGAATATATGCTTTTAACTAAAACAACAAAACAAAAATAATGGCAACAAAAATGACATAGAACCCATAAAGTGGTATGTGAAGAAGGAAAAAAGGGAAATCTGGAAATCCACCTAGTGGGAGTTCTCTCTTAAAATCAAGGAGGCTCAATCTGTTTCTTTTTAAAAATATTTACGGATATAACTTTTTCTAAATGTTTTGTTAGTAATGGTCTAGTAAGTCTGGTTCTATAATCTAGTATAACTACTTCCATCCGAAGGTCCATTAGTCTACATTGAAATAAGAACGAAATCAATTAGGCTTCCAATTCCACAAAACCCTACAGTGCAAAACTTCAATAAAGCCAAGGCAGGGTACTGGTAAAATCAATCTGCTCCCAACCATCCAAGAAAAAGATAGTGCAACCATCACTTTGTGTGAATAGCCATTTACATTTTGACAAGGTAAGGGCTTCAGAAAATCAACTTCATTTCTAGTAAGATTTGTGTCATTGCCACTGAAATTCTTATAATTTATGTTGAGTGACATATAATTGTGTTGGGTGACTACAAATGAGCTGTGTAGTTTGTATAGTTAACTGGTTCTTGCAGAGTCAGGTGGCTATCATATTGGGGACCAGTGCTTCCCACTTTTTACTCTTTAAGACAATTCTGCGGTGAACCCCCTTGTACATCATTAGAGGAAAGATCCTCAAAGGAGATACATCTCAACTCAAAGAGCCTGAAGGCCATCTGCAGAGACTGGTCTCACAGAATGATCCTTCTCTTCCTTGGCTGCTGGACACAAGAGTGACTTGCAACCTCTCCTTCCAGAACACCACATTCCTCTCAAGTGTGCCACACAGGTTAAGAAAGTGAGCTCTTAAATACAGACTTAAAGAAAAGAAAACATAACATTTGAAAGTCAGACTAGTTGGGTTTGAATCCCGGCCCTGCCATTTGTAACTGTGTGACCTTGGGCAACTTAACCTCTCTGAGCCTCAGTTTCTTCATCTCTAAAATACCGTGATGTGTTATAGTGAGGCCTAAATAATTATTCCACTTATTGCACTGCTCACAAACATAAACTTGAATGTTCTATTATTAAAGGACACAAACCAAAAATTAACCCAAACTTTGAAATCACTTTTCCAAGCTACAGTATGTTCTTTGCCTCGAGGGAAATCTGATATTAAACACCATCTACATTTTGCTTGCCTAGAAAGATACATAGTAACTTTTCTGCCTTGTAGCACCAAACCACAGTATAGCTGAGCCCCACCACTGTGCTGTCTGGCTCTAATTAAAGGCATGTTCTCTAAAACAGGGCTCTGAGAAACTGGGTAAAGAGGGTTTGTTTCAGATTCTGGTCTTATTAAGCAGATGAATGCAGCCAGCTAGCTCTGTGAAGTGCTTTGCAGTGAGTGGCCGGTGTCCCATATCTATCTGATTACATTAACCTAGAAAGGGCTTACTCTACCTCTAGGCAGGCTTCATCCCAGCAATCAGGCTGTGCCAGGGTGGGGGACTTTGCCCTTTGTGGGTTGGATAGCTGGATACCTGTTATCTGTTTTTCTGATTTGAAACTGCTGTTTTTATAGCAAGACCTAAATCCCCTCATTATCTCCAGCTCTTCTCTCTCACTACTTTTTGCTCTGTGAACAACCATCCAGGCATTCACCACATCTGCAGGAGTGCCTGGGATGGGCATGTGTCTCCAGCTGCCTGTTTGCTTTTTATAGCCTGACTCTGTATAGAATCGCCTCACTTCACATCTAAGGATAACTCGGGTGCCCTAGGTTTGTTTGTCTCAACAACTCATTCCCCTAGGCCTCTAAAAAATTCTACAATTAAATCTGCTTGACATAGAAATTAAGAGAAAGGACACCTAACTTGCATTGTGGTCCTAACCTAAGAAGTATATAAGAAGGTTAGAATCCTGGAATCATTGTCTCTTACGCAGAGAAGCAGTCTTGTTAACAGATGCAGGGCCTGATTTGAGCAGAATGCTGCCGTTGTTAAGCGTAGACCAAGGGCTTGTTCTTCTGAACACCAGTAAAACTTCCCAGCTGGTCAACTCTTTTAGCTTTTTCCATAAATGGGGGTTGAGGCAGTAGGAGTAGGAGCTCCTGAGGAGAAGATGGGGCCTTGTGTTGATGAAAAATAATGAACTGTCTTGTTTAGCTGATTTCTTCATTTGAGAAGAGCCTATGAATCCTGCACAATAAATGCTCAGTTGCTGGACTTCCTTCCTCTGCAGCATCCCCAAACAATGTGCCCACCAGGGGTTACCTGAGCTCATTAATTTAATCTCCAAGTGGTATTTTCAGCTTGTTGTTGCTTTACCAGAGTCTAGCCCAGATCCCCACATTAAATCAAATTTCCAGACCCACTATCCCTGCTGTCCAGCTCCTTAGGGCTCTGTGAATGCTTGAATCTGGTGTGATGTTTTTGTCATCTAGTGGCTATTTGAATTCTGGATATTTCCAATAAATTCAATTCAGCAATATATATATATATATATATATATATATATAGTTTTTTGTTTGTTTTTTTTTTTTTTTTTTTTTGGTACGCGGGCCTCTCACTGTTGTGGCCTCTCCCACTGCGGAGCACAGGCTCCGGACGCGCAGGCTCAGCGGCCATGGCTCACGGGCCTAGCCACTCCGCGGCATGTGGGATCTTCCCGGACCGGGGCACAAACCCGTGTCCCCTGCATGGGCAGGCGGGCTCTCAACCACTGCGCCACCAGGGAAGTCCCAGCAATATATTTTTGATGCCCATTTTTTACTAGGCACTGCTCTAGGTGTTTATGCCCTGAACAAAAGAAAAAAGCTATTTTGAGCTACAGCCTAATAAAGGGTCAAAAGGTCAAAAGCTTCCCACAAAGGTTTTATCAGATTCTGTGGAAGTGGTTTAGCAGTGCTGCCTACCCACCCAAGAGCTAGCATAGTGGGTGTGTCTTCACCCACACCCACACATTACAGAGTTGGGATTTTGGTTTAGGGGGTGCCATGGAGTTGAAGTGATGGAGCTTGGATTCAAGGCTGGTTAGGGTGAAAAATGAAGACAGGAGGGAGGTGATAATTAGACAGTAGATGAGTCCAGGGCCTGCAGGAGGTATCTACAGGGTCAAAGAACAGTATCTGAAGGAGAGAGCTGGAAGTCAGAGAACTGATGTGTGGATTTAGTATTTAAAGGCTGGAACAGTTCTACAACCAAATATGGATGTCCTTATCCCAAAATAAAATGATGGGCTTTGTTTCATGAGCACGCTCCCTCATGAAAATAATTTTGTTCTTTTTAATTATATAGATCATATATATTTATATAATAAATTATTATTGTTTTATTTATATAATAAATTTATTCAAATATAAAATTATAATTTATATATAAATTTAATACTATATATGTTAATACACTGTTCTTATGGATATATTCTTATAGGTATATTAATTTTTAAAATAGTATATTAATATATTCATAAGAACTCTTCATTTCTGAGAATATATTCTTATTATACCTCTTAATCTCCCACTCTGTCTTCCACCTTCATCTCCAGCTGCAACAGCAGGAACAAATTAAGCATTATTTTAAGATGCTGTTACAAAAGTCTTTGGTTCCTGTTCTTTTCCAGCATCTATCTCACCTACATTTGTCCTTCTTTTTGGCTATCCAGCACCCAAACTACTTTCACATTATTAACTAGTTCCCTTCCTCATGAAGCAAAGCCCACTTCCCCAGAAAGAAGCTGAAGGTATCAGATACTTGCTTTCCCCAGAATCCCTTGTGGCTAGAGCTGCATACAGAACAAGGATGCCTTAATTAGGCATATTCAAGCTGTGAACTGGAAATGTGATGCAAAGATGCTGGGACAAGCAGAATCGTGTTCTGTGAGAATGGTGGCTGATGAGGTGTTTCTAGAAGCAGTCGTGACAGTAGTGCTTGCAGCATTGTCCGTAGTCACAGGTATTTGCCATACAAGCTTTGTTGTGCATGCCCAGGTGCTGGGGGCAGTAGTGACTATAGAACCACCAGACTGGTTCTGTAGTACCATTTGGGGTGTTATTCCTGGCCGCATGGCTGCTAAACCACTTTCTGATATATCCTTTTAATCCTTTCAGTGTATTCCATTTCTAACTACTGTACCCAGAAGCCATTTCTGTTGCTTACACCTGAGTCAGAAGACTGACACAGCCTGGTCCAGCCTTGCCTTAATCCTGTGAGCTGGCCTGTATCCTTCCAAAACATTTTCGTTTGGTTTGAGTTGGCAGCATGAGGTTCCATTACTTGTGTAGGTGGCAAATGTGATGGGGAAGAGTCTGAGCTTCAAGTCTACCTTTTACTTGCTCTGTGACCTTCAGCCAGTTACCCAGCTTCTGTGGGTCTCAGTAACCAACTCTAAGAGATGAGAGGGCACTTCCCACTCTGACCTGCTCTGGGATAGGATTTGAGTGACCCCTCAGAGGTCTGTGCTGAGTATGAGAGATAGGTTGAACTGCTGATTGATGGTACCACCCCTTCCCCTTGCCCATGGAAGGTTTCTTTTAAGTTCATAACATTCTAAAGCAAATAGATTTATCACTTCTTCTCTTCCATTCATTTTCTTACCTTCAAAAACACTGGGTGAGGGACTTCCCTGGTGGTCCAGTGGCTGAGTCTCCACGCTCTCAATGCAGGGGGCCCAGGCTTGATCCCTGGTCAGGGAACTAGATCCCACGTGCTGCAACTAAGAGTTCACATGCTGCAGCTGAAGGTCCTGCATGCCGCAACTGAAGATCCCGCATGCCGCAACTAGACCAGGTGCAGCCAAATTAATTAATTAATTAAAAAAAAAAACACTGGGTGAGACTGGGACAGTGGACATCCTGGAAGCTAAAGGAGGTGAGAGACAAAAGGGAATGGAAGGAGCTCCTTAAAAGCTCAGGGTGGAGAGACAAACATGTCCTTATCTTACCCTCTTGCAGACAGCTTCTTACAAGGAGCTTCCTCAGAGCAGACATACCTCGCATCTTAAAAGCTAGGCCCTGGGACAGAATGCACCAGCGCTCAGCCCCTCCTCCTCTTCTCAAAATCCTTCAATAGCTTTCTAAATAAGCCCCTCGTCTTTGCTCTTTTCCTCTCTAATCCATTCCCCATACCTTATCCCGAGGTGGCTTTCTAAAGTATACATGAGGTCATGTCTTGGCCACCTGTGTCTCCTTGAGTCATGGGCAGATGACTTAAATTTTCCAAGCCTCAGTTTCCTCATCTATAAAATGGCAATAATAATACGTACCTCACGGGGGTTGTTGTGAAGACTAAATGAAATGATAAGTATGTAGCCTGTAGCATAGTGCCTGGAACACGGCAAGAGTTCCTGTGTTAGCTATTGCTATTACTACTTACTACCTTTATTGCCTATGATGTACAACCATCTGGTCCAGTGGTCATGAACACTTGCCGACGAGTCAGACACATCTGGGTTTGAGTTCCAGCTATACCTTTATTATTCATATGAGCTTGGGCAAGTCAAGTTTTCTCTCTTCTGATTTCATTTCCATGAAATGAGGATAATAAAATCCTCCCAGGGTTTTTGTGAGGGTGAAATGAGATAGTGTATGCATTTCAGAATTAGGTTAGACTAATAGAGGGCTCTAAACGAGCCATCCCCCCCACCCCCACACCCCATAAAAGCTGAAGGGAGGCTCAGTTGTTATTAAGGACTCAAGCTCTTTCTGTTTCTGTCCTTCACCATCCTTAGTGGTTGCCTAATAGCCCAAGACAGCCAAAAAGTTTTAAGACTCCCTGGAATTCCCACCCAACAACTACTTACATGTCATTGGCCAGAGCATAGTATAAAGTCACACCTAGCTGCAAGGGAGGCTAGAATTACAGTTTTTCAGCTGGACAGGTTGCCACTCAGAATGAAAAAGGGCTCATCAAGGAAGTGAGGCTTCTGCCAACGACCATTTGAGTGAGCTTGGAGATGGATCTTCCAACCCAGTGAAGCCTTCAGATGGCTGTAGTCCTGGTCAATACTTGGACTTCAACCTCAGGAGAGACCCTGAGCCAGTACTACCGAGCTAAGCTGCTCCTAGATTCCTCACCTTCAGAAATGGTGTGAGATAATAGATGTTGTTTTAAGCTACTAAATGCTGGGGCAATTTGTTATGCAGCAATTGATAACTAATACAGTAGGCAACAAGCCCCAGAACATTAGATTATCTGTGTCTTTGCCATCAATAGAAACCACAGCTATTTTCATATCACATTAAAGTTGCTGTGGATATTTAAAAATATTTCTACTCATCCTTCAGAATTTCAGTATTATTAGATTTACTACTAGATAATACATGACTACGGTCTTCCATGTTTGTGTTAATGTAGCTGGCCAGCCACTGGGCAATTCTGCACCGAGTGATCAATGTGTTTCTCACATTGATATCTTTGCTGCTTTCAAGGAATTTCTGTCAAAAATCATTTGTTGATCAAACAAAAACAAACAAAAGTACATTGTTTCCATTTTTGGTCCAGGTTTTGCAAACTAGACAGTTCAAATGAGAATTCTCAACTCTCCATAAGGCAGCTTGACCTTGTGTAATGTGAGCAAGTGTGCAGTCTAGAAGTGTGGACTAGGAATTTTCAAACCTAATGGTTGAGGTAACTTACAGGATATTATTTAAGATAATTTATTATTGCTAACACATAATACAGGCCATGTATAGAGTAACAAGTTATGCAAGTAGCAGAGGTTCTTTCTTTTACTTTTCCCTTTGAACTCTCTTTTTGCACATGGTCTGTGTTTTGAAGTAAAGGCATGAACGAACACACAGTATTTGTACAGGCTGTATTTGCATATTAGTTTTCCTTAGAAAATACTGAGCATTTAAAATAAGAAAATTGGAGGCAGGACGTTCAGGCATGGCGAAGTGAAGAGATCAGCATATCATTTACCCCAAAAGAAACTAGGACAAAGGAATAGTTGACATAAAGAAAAATTGACAAAACCATTTCAGTTCCCCAGAAACGAAACAAAATCATACAACAATCTGAGAAGCATTTATGCTTGAAAAACTGCTGAACTTCAGGTAAGAATAGTGAGAATCTGTGATGTTCTGGCCTGGGCCTGCTCCATCACACTCTCCCTCTGGTTATCTGACACAGAGGTTCTAAATTTTAGGACAGTCAGGACCAGCACCTTCTCTGCTGTGGTCAATGGGGGCTCACTCAATCTGGAGCAGAGGACAGTGGCCACACCCAACAGTGTTTTTGGTGAAAGTGACAATCTCAGAGGTAGAAGTGAGGAGGGCCAGTGGCTCTGCTAGCTTGAGGTTGTAGTCTTGGTTGGGGCAAGCATGTTCCAGGCTGAGGCTGCATGCAGGCACAGAGATCAGAGAGGGCCCAAGTCAGCAACACACTCCTGGCCAGCCCTGAGGCTTTATGTACGTGCAGAGGAAATACAAAAGGATGTGGCAGAAAGTAAAAGCTGGATAAGACTGAAAATGGCCTAAACTGAGTACACTCCCCACCCATACACAGATCTATCAGTAGAGGACAGAAGATTTACTGGGTTGAGGTGGCTGAAGACAAGCTGTTTGATCAGGATCAGTGGCTGGCCACTAAGCTACACAGTACATGAGGCAGTCCTCAGGAAGACAGAAATAAAAATAAGAATAAAAAATAACAGGGACTTCAATGGTGGTGCAGTGGTTAAGAATCCGCCTGCCAATGCAGGGGACATAGGTTCGAGCCCTGGTCCAGGAAGATCTCACATGCTGCGGAGCAACTAAGCCTGTGCGCCACAACTACTGAGCCTGTGCTCTAGAGCCCGTGAGCCACAACTACTGAGCCCACATGCCACAACTACTGAAGCCCACGCGCCTAGAGCCTGTGCTCCACAACAAGAGAAGCCACTGCAATGAGAAGCCCACGCACGGCAACGAAGAGTAGCCCCCACTCGCTGCAACTAGAGAAAGCCTGGGCGCAGCAACTGAAGACCCAACACAGCCAAAAATAAAATAAATTAATTAAAAAAAAAGAACAGAGACATCATTAGCTGTATACTGCAGGAGAGACAGATTTCATGGATTTAGCCCAGACAAGTTGCTAATCAGAGAAACAATAAAGAAACAAACAAATAGCAGTAACAGTAACCTGCAGGGGGGGAGTTAGAATTCAGAGTTGCTACAAGATATTATCTAAAATGTCCAATTTTCAACAAGAACTACAACAACCACAAATTATAAGACACACAAAGAAATGGAAATGTGTGACCCATACTTGGAAAAAAAGTCAATATAAATTGACTCTGGGGGACTTCCCTGATGGTCCAGTGTGTAAGACTCAGTGATCCCAATGCAGGGGTTCTGCGTTTGATCCCTGGTCAGGGAACTAGATCCCACATGCATGCCGCAACTAAGAGTTTGTATGCTGCAACTAAGGAGTCCTCATGCTGCAGCTAAGGAGTCCGCATGCTGCAACTAAGGAGTCCGCATGCTGCAACTAAGGATCCTGCGTGCCACAACTAAACATGCCTCAACGAAGATCCCGTGTGCCGCAGCTAAGACCTGGAGCGGCCAAAATAAATAAATAAATATTTATAAATAAATAAATAAATTGAGTGACTATAGATATTGAATTTAGCAAAGACTTCAAAGAGGCTGTTATAATTATGTTCAAAGAACTAAAGGAAATTATGTTTAAAGAATTAAAAGACATTATGACAACAATGAATCAACAAATAGAGATTCTTCATAAGGAGATGGAAATAGTAAGAAAAGAACCAAAGGATGTTCTGGAGTTGAAAAATACAGTAACTACCCAAAGCAATCTATACACTCAGTGCAATCCCTATCCAAATCCCAAGAACATTCTTTTTTTGCAGAAATAGAAAAATCCATCCTAAAATTCATATGGAATCTCAAGGTACCTCATAGCCAAAACAATCTTGAAAAACAAATTGAAGGTCTCACACTCCCTGGTTTCAAAACTTGCTACAAAGCTACAGTAGTCAAAACAGTGTGGTACTGGCATAAAGACAGACATATCGACCAATGGAATAGAATAGAGGGCCCAGAAATAAACCCTTGCATATATGGTCAAATAATTTTTGACAAAGATGCAAGGACCTCAATGGGGAAAGGACAATCTTTTCAACAAGTGGTGTTGGAAAAACTGGATATCCATATTAAAGAAAAGGAGATTAGACTCTTACTTTACATCATCTACAAAAATTGACTCAAAATGGATTCAAGACTTAAATGTAAGAGTGAAACTATAAAACTCTTATAATAAAATATAGGGGAGAATCTCATGACACTGTATTTGGCAATGATTTCTTGGTTATGACATCAAAAATATAGTCAACAAAAAAGAAAATAGATAAATGGACGTCATCAAAATTAAAAACTTTAGTTCATCAAAGGACACTGTCAACAGAGTGAAAAGGCAGCCTGTGGAATGGGAGAAATATATGCAAATCATATATCTGATAAAGAATTAATACCTGGAATATATAAAGAACTCCTACAACTCAACAACAAAAAACCCAACCCAATTGAAAAATGGGCAAAGGATTTCAACAGATATTTCTCCAAAGAAGATCTACAAATGGCTAATGAGCACATGAAAAGATGTTCAACATCACTAATCATTAGGAAAATACAAATAAAAACCATAATGAGATTGCAATATCACTTCATTATCACCCCCATTAAGATGGCTATTATGAAAATAAACAAAACCATTAAAAATCCCCAGAAAATAACAAGTGTTAGTGAGGATGTGGAGAAATTGGAACCCTTGTGCATTGCTAGTGGGGATGTAAAATGGTGCAGCTGCTGTGGAAAATAGTATGGCAGTTTCTAAAAATATTTAACATAGAATTACCATATGATCTAGTAATTCCATTTCTGGGTATATACCCACAAGAATTGAAAGCAGGGACATGAGCAGATACTTGCACACACATTTTCAAAGAAGCCTATTCATGATAACAAAAGGTGGAAGCAACCTGAGTGCCCATTGATGGATTAATGGATAATCAAAATGTGGTATATACATACAGTGAAATATAATTCAACCTTAAAAAGGAAGGAAATTCTGACACATGCTACAACATGCATGAATTTTGAAGACATTATGCTAAGCAAAGAGTGAGTCACAAAAGGACAAATATTGTATGAGTCCACTTATATGCGGTACCTAGAATAGGCAAATTCATACAGATAGAAGTATGGTGGTTTCCAAGGACTGAGGGGAGAGGGGGAATAGGGGGTTATTTTTTAATGGGTAACAGTTTCAGTTTGGGAGGATGAAAATGTTCTGGAGATGAATAGTGGTGATGGTTGCACAACAATGCAAATGTACTTAATGCCACTGAATTATATACATTTAGAAATTGTTAAAATGGTAAATTATATGTTATATATGTTTTACCACAAAAAGTATAATAACTAAATGAAAAATTCATTAGAGGGGCTTAGTAGCAGATTCTAGATGGCAGAAAAAAGAATCATTGAACTTGAATATAAATAAGTAGAAATTACCCAACTGAAGATTTTTTTAAAAATTGAAGAAAATAAATGGTGGTCAAAGACCTGTGGGACAACATCCTACAGACATTAGGCATACAACATATGTCTAATGGTTGTATCCAAAGGAGAGTTGAGAGAATAAAGGGCAGAGCTTTTTTTTTTTTTTGAATAATGGTCATAAGCTTCCCAAATCTGATGAAAACATGAATCTGTGTGTATCCGAGAATGCAACAAACCTCAAGAAAGATTAATACAGAGATCCACACCTAGACACATCATAGTCTAAGTGTTCAAAGACAAAGAGAAAATCTGAGCGCAGCAAGAGAAAAATGATTTCACATATAGGGAGTATTAATACAACTGTTGGCTGACTTCTCATCCAAAACAAGGGAGGTCAGAAGATAGTGGAATGACATATTCAGTGTGCTGAATGAAGAATTCCATATCCAGCAAAACTACCGTTCAAAAATGAAAGCAAAATAAAGACATTACTAGGTAAAGACAGAAAACATGTTGCTATTAGAGCTGCCTTATAAGATATACTAAAGGAAGTAATTTAGATTGAAATGAAATGACACCAGAAAATGACCCAAATCCATAGGAAAAAACGAGGAGCACTAGAAATGGTAAATACTTGGGTTAATATGGAAGACTCTATAAATATATTTTTCCTTCTTTTTTTGACTATCCTCAAAACCATGAGATTATAACACTGTATTACTATGTGATAAACATATATGATAAAAACTTTGTGAAAAAACTGTGAATGATGTAAAAAACAAGAACCATTATTTCTAGGAAGGCACAGAAAACCATTCAACACCATGTGCAACAATAGTGAGATTCTTGGAAGGATAACAGTTTTTGAGCTACTGCTGCTATAATCCATATGTCTATCTGAGGATTAAAAGTCATTAAAGGTGATAAAACCAGATAAAGTGTAAAACTTGCCATGTTTTATAACAGTATACATATTTCTTGAATATCATTTTACTTAACATACAAATTACTCATTTATCTGTAGGTTCATAAAAACAATTTACTTAAAAACCATACAAAAATTGTATCAAAAATGTCACTTGGAGCATTAAATAACAACAGTAATGTGTAATAACCTAACGCTATTATAACCACATACATATTTACATACTTACATTAGGGAGAAGGAAGAGTTCTTACTTATAATAGAATGCCAAACATAAAATTCAGAAGGAATGATGGAGTTAGAAAGCCACCGTTTAGTAGATAATACAGTGAAAATTGGTTTAGGCAAGAGTCATCCTCAGATGCTAAAACTAGTTGGTAAAGGTTTGATGAGGAACAGAACATGTATATAGTTTCAAAATACTTATTAATTGCAAAGGGAAAAGTAGTAACTTTACAGGGGAGAAACTTAGACACCCTCTTAAACAGCTGATCAGATTACTATCACTAGTAATGGTACAGATTGACATCATGCCCCTCCCCTGCAATAAGAGGGACACAGCAGTGCCATTTCTATGCTATCCTTGCCAAAAGTTCATGATTCCAATTTAATCATGAGGAAACATTAGATTCCAATTTGGGAGCATTTCACAAAACAACTTTTTAAAAATGTCAAGGTTATGAACTACAGAGACTTAGGAACTGTTCCGGGTTAAAGAGAACTAAAGAGACATTCCATAATTTGATGTATGATACTGGATAGGTCCCTAGACCAAAATTTTTCCAGCTTATTGAGGTATTATTGACAAATTAAATTGTAAGATATTTAAAGTATACAGTGTAATAATTTGATATATGTATACGTTGTGAATGGATCCCCCTCCCCATCAAGTTAATATGTCTGGCACCTCATGTATTTACCCCTTTTTTTGGTGAGAAAATTTAACTTCTACTCTTTTAGCAAATTTCAATTTTACTATATAATATTATCAACTATAGTCACCATGTTGTACATCAGATCCTCAGACCTTATTCATCTTATAACCGACAGTTTGTGTACCCTTTTACCAACCTCTCCCTATATCCTCCACCCCCCATCTTCCAGCCCCTGGCAATCACTTTTCTACTGTCTGTTTCTATGAGATCGACCTTTTCCCCCCCTAAATTCCTCATATAAGTGATAACCATACAGTATTTATCTTTCTCTATCCGGCTTTTTTCACTTAGCATAATCCCCTCTAGTTATATCTGTATTGTTGCAAATGATAGGATTTCCTTATTCCTTTGTATATGTATATGTGTGTGTATATCTATATATCTATATATATCTATATATATCTCTCTATATATATATCACATTTTCATTAACCATTTATCCAAAAAAAATTATTTACTACAAAGGACATTATGGGACAATTGGTGAAATATAAACAAGGTCTGCAGATTAAAGTATCATATCAGTGTTAACTTCCTGATTTTGATAATTATACTGTGGTTAAGTAAGAGACTATCCTTGTTCTTATGAAACAAACACTTTAGTATTTAGGGATAAAGAGGTATCATGCCTGCAATTTACTTTCGAATGGTTCATAAAAACAATGTGTTTATATAGAGAGGCAAATGTGTATGTATGTGTGTATAAAATGATAATAGAGAAAACTACATATATATAAAGAGCTGCATATGTGTATAAATAGAAAATTATAAAGTAAGCGTGGTAAAATGTTAACAATTGGGGAATCTAGTCCAGGGTATCTAAGAATTCTATGTATTATTCTTGAAACTTTTATTTAAGTCCAAAATTATTTCAAAATAAAAAAATAAGTAAATTGAATCAAATGCTTTATTTTAGCTTTCTTTAGTATATTTTTTTACAAATCCAATTTAAAATGAAATGTCAGAGAAAAGGAAGTGATGGTGACAACCATGTATTATACTGTTTCACTTGCATTATCGAATGTGTTAGAACACAAAAGCCAGAGTGGGGTGTGTATGTGTAAAAATTAATGTGAATTGAAGTATAATGTCAGCAAAATTGAAAGAGCATCTTACATCTGCCCAGCCTAAGAGGGCATCTAAATAAGATGTGGCTTTCAGTGTAGCCAGTTCCCTCTTTTTGTATCCTGTACTCATGCTGATACCATCAAAGAAGAATTCTTATTTTGTGAGTCCTTTTGGAAACTACAAACGCTACGAACATTTTGAAAATGGTAAACATATTGTTTGCCAAATAAAACTTTGGAAAGAAACCTTCATATTCTGCACTGATGGAGCCCCTGAGATGCTTGTTAAAGCCTCTAGTTTTGCTACTTTTCATGAGAAAGGAAACTCTTCACATCACTCATTGTCTTTTTACACAGACAAGCAGTGGCAAAAAGGTTCTTCTAACAGCCCTGAAAAAGAAGTTTTGTCAACAGCCATAAATGTCATCAACTTTATCAGAGGCAGATGTTTGAGTCAAATGCATTTTAAAATTTTTTGTAAAGATATGAGAGCAAAATATAAATTCCTTCTCTACCACACAGAAGTTTGCTGGTTTTCATGAAGATATGCCTTCAAGGACTTTTTCAAACTAAGGGCAGAAGCTTTACTTGAACAGAAATTTTAAAAAGAAAGAACGAAAAGAAAATCCACTCTTGGGACATTATGAAAAAATTTTTTCATGTATCAGCTTACCTGACATATACTTTTAATCATGTGAATGAGTTAAATCTTTCAATTAAATGTTATGGGGTCAATGTTATATATGCTTCTTAAAAAATTAAAAAACATTTTCAGTTAAGTGATCGATAAGGAAGAAACTGGAAGTTATGCTTTTCTAAGATGGAGTTGTAATACAAAATTCTGTCAATTTCTTTGAAAAGAGAAGTCTGCAAATTTCTGGAACACCTCAGAAGTCTTTCAAAAGTTATTTCTATCTTACGGCTTCTAAGTTAAATCACAGATATGTAATCCATTTCTTTCTTATATAAATTGGATCAAAGGTGTTAAGTTGTTGATCTAACTGAAGATGAATTCATTGATCTTAGAACAAAAAAATACAATTGGAATTTAACTCAAACATACTGGAAGAATTGTAGTATTCTTTGAGAAAGCATTATTCTTGCCTTGATTTATAAAAAACTTTAGAAGCTTTAATTCCATTTGCAAAAATAAATCTTTATGAATCTACAAATGGGGATTTTCAACAATTCTGATCATCAAAACAAAAATTAAAAATTGATTGAATTTCCAACAAAACCTGTGTGTCAAAAACCATCTCACAATTTAGTTTTCTTAAGTCAAGCAACAGCTTTCTCACTGATATATATATGAGGTAATTTTTTTTTATTCAGGTAAATTTTACACCCAGTGAAATCACAGATGTTAAGTGTGAACAATTCCATGAATTTTGACAGTGTATGTACCTGTGTAACCACGAATTCAATCAAGATATAAAATATTTCCAACACCCCAAAAAGTTTCCTCATACCCCTTTTCAGTCAGTTCCTCTGTTCCAGAGCCAACGACTGTTTTGATATCACCATAGATTAGTTCTGAGTGTTCTTGAACTTCATATAAATAGAATCATAGCATAGATACTCTCCCATGCTTGGCTTCTTTCACATAGCATTATATTTTTGAGGTGATTATGAATAGAGCTGCTATGAGCACTCATCTACAAGTGTTTTTGTGTGCATATTTTTTCATTTCTTTATAAATACCTAGAGGTGAAATTGCTGGGTCATAGATTAAGTGTATGTTTAACTTCATGAGAAACTGCCACACTGATTTCCAAGTAACGTATGAGAGTCATGGTTGCTCCAGATCCTTATCAACATTTGGTTTGGCCCGTGTATTTAATTTTAGCCATTCCAGTGGGTGTGAAGTTGTATTTTATTGTAGTTCAATTTGCATGTTCTTGATAACTAACAACATATAGTTAAGTTGGCTTTTTAGTGTACAGTTCTATAAGTTTTAACATGTGTAGATTTGTGTAACTACCACCACAATCAGGATACAAAACAGTTCCAACACCCTAAAGAGTCCCTGATGGATCCCACTTGTTTTATGGTCACACCTTTCCCCCATTCCTAACTCTTAACTATTACTGCCCTATTCTTTGTCCTTATGGTTCTGTCTTTTCCAGAATGTCGTGTAGATGGAGTTATACACTATGTAACCATTGGAGCCTGGCTTCTTTCACTCAGCATTTGAAATTCTTTCATGTTGTTGCCTTTGTCAATAGTTTCTTTCTTTTTATTGCTTATGTAGTATTCCATTGTAAAGGTGTACCATAGGTTATCTATTTCCCTATAGAAGAACATTTGAGTTCTTTCTAGACAATTATGAATAGAACTTCTCTCTGTATAAACGTTTGTATCTGGCTTTTGTGTGAACATAAGATTCACTTATATAGGTAAATAGCTCACTGTGACTCCTGGGTAATAAGGTACATATATATTCCAGTTTATAAGATACTACCAAACTGTTATCCAGAGTGCTTGTTCCACTTTCCATACCCATCAGCAATTGATAAGTATTCCAGTTGCTTCACATCTTCACCAGCACTTGGTATTGTCAGATTTTTAAAAAATCATAGGCATTCTAAGAGGTGTGTATCTTACTGTGGTTTTAATTTGCATTTCCTTAATGACAAATGATGTTGAGTATCTTTTCAGGTGCTTATTTGCCACCTATATATTTTGTTTGGTGAGCGATCTGCTTAAATCTTTTGCCCATTTAAAAAACTGTATTGTTGGGGCTTCCCTGGTGGTGCACTGGTTAAGAATCCGCCTGCCAATGCAGGGGACATGGGTTCGAGCCCTGGTCCAGGAAGATCCCACATGCCGTGGAGCAACTAAGCCTGTGTGCCACAACTACTGAGCCTGCGCTCTAGAGCTGTGAGCCACAACTACTGAGCCCGTATGCTGCAACTAACGAAGCCCATGCACCTAGAGCCCTCGCTCCGCAACAAGAGAAGCCACCACAATGAGAAGCCTGCGCGCCTCAACGAAGAGTAGCCCCTGCTCGCTGCAACTAGAGAAAGCCCACACACAGCAACAAAGACCCAACACAGCCAACAATTTTTAAAAAAATAAAGCAAAAAAAAAAATTGTTTTTTTTCTGTTGAATATTGAGAGTTCTTTATATATTGTGGATACAAGTCTGTAGGGGGATATATGATTTGCAAATATTTTCTCTCATCTGTAGCTTCTCTTTTCATTTTTTTAATAGTATCTCTTACAGAGCAGTAGTTTTCAGTTTTGATGCAGTCCAATTTATCAATGTTTTTTTTTATATAGATCATGATTTGGTGTCACATTTATGAACTCTTTGCCTAACCCAAGGTTATGAAAATTTTCTCCTATGTTTTCTTCTAAAAGTTTCATACTTTTAGAGTTTATGTTTAGGTCAATGATCCATTTTGGTTTAATTTTTGTATCAAGGTACAGTTTAGTTGAAGATGATGGTGATAATGACAATTGCACATGGATGTTGAAACGGTGTTCCAGCACCTTATGTTGAAAAGACAATTCTTTCATCACTGAATTGTCTTTGTACTTTTGTCAAAAAGCAATTGACCACATTTGTATGAGTCTGTTTCTAAACTCTATACTCTGTTCCATTGATTATGTGTCTACTTCTTTGCCATTATTACAGTGCCTTGATCACTGCAGCTTTATAGTCTTTTTCTTTTAGTAGTAAGTCTTAAACATCAGATAGTATGGACTCTCCAGATTTATTCTTCTTTTTCAAAATTGTTTTTGGTATCCAAGTTCCTTTGCTTTTCCACATAAATTGTAAAATCAGTATGTTTATATCTACAAAAATTCCTTCTGGCATTTTTATTGGAATTGCACAAAGTTGATGGATCATTTAAGAATAATTGAAATCTTAACTATATTGAATCATCCAATCCATGAATGTGGTATTTCTCTCTCTATAGGTCTTTGATTTATTTCATCATAATCTTGTAGGGTTTTTTTAGCAGATATATTCTGAACAAGTGTTTTAGAACATTTCATTTTCTTGACACTTTTGTAAATGGTATTTAAAAAATTTTGATATCCAATTGTTAATTGCTAATATATAGAAATATCCATTTTTGTTTGTTGACCTTGAATTCTGTAAACTTTCAAAACTCACTTATTAACTCTAGGAACTTTTTTTGTAGATTCTTTGGGATTTTCTATGTAGACTTCATGTCATGTGTATAAGATCCTCTTCTTTCTTCCTTTCCAATCATATGTCCTTTATCCCCCTGCCTTATTGCACTGGCTAGGACTTCCAATAGGATTTGATTGAGCGGTGGAAGTGTTTATCCTTGCTTCGTTCCTGATCTTGTTACCAAGTCCTAGCTCACACTGTCACCACATGACAGGCCAATAAATCAAGAGATGAGGTGTTGGGGCAAGGAATAGCAACTTTATTTGGAAAGCCAGCAGACCGAGAAGATGGTGGACTAGTGTTCCAAAGAACCATCTAACCTGAGTTAGAATTCAGGCTTGTTTTATACGAAAAGAGGAGGGGGTGTGGCTGGTTGTTGCAAACTTCTTGGTGCCAGCCAGACGCAGAGAGGATGTGATAATCCTTTGTTCTTGTAGTTATCCACGTAGGGTCTGGTCATGATGTTCCTGTAAACCTCCAACAAGACAATGTTATTCTCTATTCTGCAACTTTTTATATGTGAATGAAAATTGTTATACCTTTAAAGGTCAAGCCTGGGAGGTAGAGTCTTAAGAAAGGGCTATTATGTATATTTCAGGCTATAGGCAGCATTCCTCTACAGATGTGCAGAGCAGGCAACAGCACAAAGGTTAGAGCTAAAGGAATATATCCAATGTAGAGGCAGGTTTGTTCTTCAACTTTGTTGCAATCTCAGTGGGAAAGCATTCAGACTTTCACCATTATGTAGGATTTTATACATGTATGTATGTATATATAAACATATTATACTAATTGTAATAATACATGAGTATATATACCTTTCCCTTTTATCACTAGTTTTTAATCATAAATGGGCATTGAATTTTGTGAAATGCTTTTTCTGCTTCAATTAATGTGATTATGAAGTTTGATTTTTATGTATGTTAATAGGAATTACATTGATATTTTAATATTTAACCAGTCTTGCATTCCTGGGATAAACACTACTTGGCCAAGGTGTAGAATTCTTTTCATACATTGCTGGATTTGATTCACTAGTATTTTGTCTAGGACTTTTGTTTCTAATGTTCCTGAGGGATGTTTTTCTTTTTTCTTTTCTTTTCTTTCCTTTTCTTTTTTCTTTCCTTTCCTTTCCCTTTCCCTTTCCCTTCCCCCGTGCCATGTGGCTTGTGGGATCTTAGTTCCCCAACCAGGGATCAGACCTGCACCCTGGCCAGTGAGAGGGTGGAGTCCTAACCACTGGACTGCCAGAGAACTCCCCAATTTTCTTCTATTGACCTTTTCTGGTTTTGGTATCAGAATAATGCTGGCCTCATATAACACTTTGGAAAATGTCCCTTTCTCTTTTATTTTCTGGAAGATATTGTGTAGAATTGGTATAATTTCTTCTTTATATGTTTGTAGAATTCTACAGTGAAGCCATCTGACCCTCAATTTTTTTGAAGTTTTTTTAAAAAATTAAAACTATGAAGTCAGTTTAAAAAAACAGATATAGAACTATTCAAGTAATTTATTTCTTCTTGGGTGAGTTTTGGTATTTTGTAGTTTTTAAGGAATTGGTTCATATCAATTGGTCCATTTATATGTATAGAGATGTTCTCAGTATTTCCTTATATCTTTCTAATGTTTGCAGCATCTATAGAGATACTCCCCATTTCATCCTGAAATTGGTCATTTGTATCTCCTTTTTTTCCTCTGGATGGCAAGAAGTTTATTAATTTTACTTACTTTTTCAAAGAACCAGCTTTTGTTTTCTTTATTTTTCTCTTTTGAATTTCATTGCTTTTTGCTTTTACTTTTATTACTTCCTTCATCTGCTTACTTTGAATGTATTTGCTCTTCCTTGTCTAGTTTCTTAAGGTGGAAACTTTGATTGTTGAATTGTGACCTTTCTTCTTTTCTGACAGAATCATTAATACAATAACATTTACTTCTAAGCATGATTTAGCTGCATTCTGCAATTTTTGATATGTTGTACTTTTATTTTCATTTTCTTAAAAATATTGTCTAATTTCCTTTGAGATTTCTTTTTGACCCATGGATTATTTAGAATAATTTCCAAATATTGGAGATTTTTTAGGTTTCTTTCTGTTACTGATTTCTACTTTAATGCTATACAGTCAGAGAACTTACTTTGTTTGATTTCAATTATTTTAAATTTGTTAAGGTTGTTTTATGATCCAGGAGATAGTCTTTCTTGGTACACATGTGTACTTGAATGTGTATTCTGCTGTTGTTGGGTGAAGTGTTCTATATGTGTCAATTAGATCCAGTTGGCCAGTGATGTTGTTTGTTTTTCTATATCCTTGATGATTTCTGTCTCCTGTTTTATTGATTACTGAGAGATGAGGGTTGAACTCTTCAACCATAATTTTGGGGTTGTCCATTTTTCCTTTAATTTCTATCATTCTTCACTTTTATTTCAAAGCTCTGTTAACATACATATTTAAGGTTGTTATGTCCTCTTGATGAGTTTACTCTTTTATCATTATTCAGTGTCTCTCTTTCTCCCTGATAGTTTTTCCTCACTCTGAAGTCTACTTTGACTGCTACTACTGTAGATTTTTAAGCTTTCTTTTGATCAGTGTTTTCTTGGTATACAATTTTAAAAATCCTTTTAATTTTAACTGACCCTTATATTTAGTGGAGTTGTATAGGCAGCATATAGTTCTTGATTTTTGTAGTCTTTTATAACAATCTCTCTTTTTTTTTTTTTTTTTTTGCGGTACGCGGGCCTCTCACTGTTGTGGCCTCTCCCATTGCGGAGCACAGGCTCCGGACGCGCAGGCTTAGCAGCCATGGCTCACGGGCCTAGCCACTCCGCGGCATGTGGGATCTTCCCGGATCAGGGCACGAACCCGTATCCCCTGCATCGGCAGGCAGACTCTCAACAACTGCGCCACCAGGGAAGCCTCTTTTAATTGGTCTACTTAGACCATTGACATTTAATACAGTTATTGACGTGTTTGGATTTAGGTCTGCTGTTTTATTAATTTTGTTTATTCTCTCTGTTTTTCATACTTGTGTTTCTCCTTTCCTGCCTTCTTTTGGATTATTTGAAATTTTAAAATATTCCAGTTTAATTGATATAGTGAGTTTTTTACTATATCTCTTTGTATATTTAAAAAATTCATATTATTAATTTTTAAAGTAAGAAATAAAAATACATCTTAAGTTACCTCTGACTTGGTTTTCTGATTAGGAGACAGGGATGAGTGTGGCAGGGAATATAAGACAGAGAATTCTGAATGTAATTTCTTTACTGTTTTCATTTCATTTTCCTACTCCCAAAATGAATTTGAAGCAACCTTTACTGGTGTTATATATTTCTTTGTGTGGATTCAGTTTACTGTCTGGTGTCCTTTCTTTCAGCTTGAAGGATTCCTTTCAGTAGCCTGTAAGGCGGTTCTCATAATGACAAATAATCTGATTTTGTTTATCTGGGAATGTCTTTTTTTTAGATTTTTTTTTTTGAATGTGGACCATTTTTAAAGTCTTTATTGACTTTGTTGCAATATTGCTTCTGTTTTATGTTTTTTTTTTTGGTTTTTTGGCCACAAGGCATGTGGGATCTTAGCTCCCCAGCCAGGGATCAAACCCGCACCCCCTGGATTGGAAGGTGAAGTCTTAGCCACTGGACTGCCTGAGAAGTCCCTATCTGGGAATGTCTTAATTTTTCCTTTATGACCCTCCTACCCCCACACAGTGATTTTTTTTTTTTTTGCAGGATAGTTTTGCTGGGTATAGAATTCTTGGTTGACGGTATTTGTCTTTCAGCATTTTGAATATGTCATTCTAGTGCCTTCTGGCCTCCATGACTTCTGATGAGAAGTCAGGTGTTAAACTTATTGAGGATCCCCTATTACTCCATTTAACCTTAATCACCTCCTAAAAGCCCTATCTCCAAATAAGTATCACTGAGAGTTAGGACTTCAACATATGAATTTTGTCGGGGACACAATTCTTCCCATACAAGCCTCAGTAGTGAAATTTTCATATCAGTTACTGTATTTTTCAACTCCAGAATTTCTATTTGGTTCCCTTAAAAATAAAAAAATCTCTTTATTGATGTTTTCTATTTGGCGAGACATTGTCCTCATACTTTCTTTTAATTCTTCAAACATGGTTTCCTTTGATTCTTTGAACATATTATAATAGCTGATTTAAAGTCATTGTCTACTAGGTTCCACTTCTGGGCTTTATCAGGTATGGTTTCTATTGACTGCTTTCCCCCACCCCCCTGTGTTTGGGTCATACTTTACCGTTTCCTTGTGTGTTGAAACTGAATATTTAAAATAATGTGGCAACTCTGGATATAAGACATCCACCCCCTTCCCCAGTTTGTTTTTGTTGCTGTTTTTCAGTGATTTTCCTGAACTAATTCTATAAAGTCTGTATTTTTTGTCATGCATGGCCACTGAAGTCTCTGCTTGGTTAGCTTAATGGTCAGCTAATGACTGGACGGATTTCCTTAAATGCTTGGAGCCAATAAATCTCCTAGCCTTTGTTGGGATGTGGCTTCAATGCACTAATAGGCAGTTTACAAATCTGCCTTAGCCTTCACCTCCTGCTTGTATAGAGCCTCACCGTCAGTCAGAGGTGAGCGATTAGGGCCTTCTCAGGTCTTTCCTGAGCATGTGCACAGCCCTGCACATTCATGTGGCCTTCTAGATACCCAGGAATATTCTGGGGCTTTTCAGAGATCTCTATGGGCAACTCATTTCCAGATATTCCTTTTAAGGTTTTTGTTATCTCCATCTGGTAATGATGCTTCAGGCAGCTGCTATGTTAAACCATTGCCACTGATTATTTTTGATAATGCCTTGCAAATAGAACTGTTTGCACAGAGTGACCTCTGAGTCAGGTCAAATAAGACAAGCCATGAGAATGGAGACTTTCAGCAAGCTGCCAGATAGGTCAAATAGTGACAATTCTCTGGGGATAGGGCTTTTGGGGAGCTCCAAATCTGTTTTATTCTCTTCAGTGGCTTCTAGGTTGCTGGTTTTCACAGCCACCATAGTTACAAGGCTGTTGGTTTTCAAGTCTACCATGGAGCTGGCAATAAGGAGATAGGATTGGGGCAAGTTAAAATGCCACAAACTGCATTGTTCTTACTGAAACAATTTTTTTGTGTGTGTGTGGTATGCGGGCCTCCCTCTGCCGCGGCCTCTCCCGTTGCGGAGCACAGGCTCCGGACGCGCAGGCCCAGCGGACATGGCCCACGGGCCCAGCCGCTCCGTGGCATGAGGGATCCTCCCAGACCGGGGCGCGAACCCGGTTCCCCTGCATCGGCAGGAGGACGCGCAACCACTGCGCCACCAAGGAAGCCCTGAAACAATTTTTATTGACGAAGCACTCCTTGGATTTTTGCAAGTCGTTGGTTAATTTCCAGAGTTCTGAAAAAGTTGATTTTGACAAATTCGCCTGTGTTTTCATTGCTTTTGTGAAGGACTGTATTTTCAGAAGTCCTTACTATGCCATTTCAGAAGTTGGAATTCCTGAATCTTTTTTTAAGAAGTTGTTTTAGGAATTATAATATACATACTTAACTTTTCACAGTCTATTTAGAATTAATATTTTACAACTTTCAGTGGAATATAAAAACCTTATCACCGTATAGGTCCTTTTGCCCTCCCCTATTTATGTTATAGTTGTCATACATAGTATGTTTATATACATTGAAAGCACCATCAGACAATGTTACATTTTTTGCTTTCAACTCTCATGTAAACTTTAAAGAACTTAAAAGAAGAGAAACAGTCTATTATATTTACCTAGATATTTTCCATTTTTATTGTTCTTCCTTCATTCCTGAGATTTCTGATGTGAAATCTACAGTTGTTCTAATTGTTGTTCTCCTATATGTGATACATGGTTTTTCTCTGTTTTCAAGATATTGTCTTTGCTTTTAGTTTTCAGCAGTGTGATTATGACAGGTGTGGAAATATATTTCTTTGAGTCTTTCCTGTTTAGAGAGTTCTAGACATCTGGAATCTGTAAGTTTATGTCTTTTGCCATCTTTTGGAAGCTTTCAGTCATTATTTCTTAAAATATTTATTCTACACCAAGTACTTTTTCTTTCTCCTTTCATTCTGGGACTCTGATAACATGAGTGTTAGACATTTTGGTATTTCTCCACAGGCCTCTGAAGCTCTGTTCAATTTTTTCCCTCATTTTTTCTCTTTGTTGTTCAGATTGGATAGTTTCCATTGATTTATCTTCAAGTTCAATGACTCTCCCTCTGCCATCTCCACTCTGCTATTGATCCAATCTAGTGAAATTTTTGTTTCTCTTACTATATTTTTCAATTCTAAAATTCCCATTTGGTTATTTTTTTCATCTTTTCTTTCTCTGGTGAGACTTACTATCTTTCTATTCATGTTAAGAGTCTTCAGGCCTTCTATTAGATCATGATTATAATAGCTGTTTTTTTCAATTATGGTAAAAAAACATATAACACAAAATTTACCATCTTAATTTTATTTATATTTATTTATTTAGGCTGCGTTGGGTCTTTGTTACTGTGCGCGGGCTTTCTCTAGTTGTGAGCAGGGGCTACTCTTCGTTGTGGTACGTGGGCTTCTCATTGTGGTGGTTTCTCTTGTGGAGCATGGGCTCTAGGCGTGTGGGCTTCAGTAGTTGCAGCACGCGGGCTCAGTAGTTGCAGTGCCTGGGCTCTAGGGCGTGCAGGCTTCAGTCGTTGTGGTGTGTGGGCTTGGTAGTTGTGGCTCGCGGGCTCTAGAACACAGGCTCAGTAGTTGTGGTGCATGGGCTTAGTTGCTCCACAGCATGTGGGATCTTCCTGGACCAGGGATCAAAATCGTGTCTCCCGCATTGGCAGGCAGATTCTTAACCACTGCACCACCAGGGAAGTCCACCATCTTAATAAATTTAAAGTGGATACTTCAGTAGTGTTAATTATATTCATATTGTTGTGCAACAGATCTTTAGAAGTTTTTCATATAGCAAAACTGAAACTCTTTACCCATTGAACAACAGCTTCCCATTTCTTCCTTTCACCAGTCCTTGGCAATTCTACTTTCTGTTTCTATGTGTTTGACTACTTTAGATACCTCACATAAGTGGGATCATACGGTATTTGTCTTTTTGTGACTGGCTTATTTCACTTAGCATGATGCCCTCAAGGTTTATCTATGTTATAGCATGTGATAGAAGTTCCTCCTTTTTTAAGGTTGAATAATATTCCATTGTATGCATATACTACATTTTGTATATTCACTCATCCTTTGATGGACACTTGGGTTACTTCTACCTCTTAGCTGTTGTAAATAATGCTTAGGGAACATGGGTATGCAAATAGCCCTTTGAGACCCTTCTTTCAGTTCTTTTGACTCAGAAGGAGAGTTGCTGAATCATATGGTAATTCTATTTTTATTTCTTTGAGGAAACTCCATACTGTTTTCCATAGTGGCTGCACTGTTTGACATTCCCACCAACAGTGCACCAGTGTTCCAATTTCTCCACATCCTCTCAACACTTGTTATTTTTTGTTTCTTTGATAGTGGTCGTCCTAAAGGATGTGAGGTGGTAACTCATTGTACTTTGGATTTGCATTTCTATAATGATTTGTGATGTTGAGCATATTTTCATATGGTTGTTGGCCATTTCTATACTTCGTTGGAGAAATATCTATTGAACTCTTTTGCCCATTTTTAAATTGGGCTATTTGTTTTTATTGTTGTTATTGTATAATATCTGTTAAAAAAAAACCTTTGTCTTGGAGGATACAAGATAATATACAAAAGTCAATCGCTTTCTTATTACCAAAAATGAACAAATGGAATTTGAAATAAAAAATGCAATACTATTCATGTTAGCATTCCCCAAAATGAAATACCTGGGTATAAATCTAACAAAATACATACAAGGGACTTCCCTGGTGGTCCAGTGGTTAAGACTGTGCTTCCATTGCAGGGGGCATGGGTTTGATCCCTGGTTGGGGAACTAAGATCCTACATGCCACACAGTGCAGCCAAAAAAAAAAAACCTAAACAAAATAATATATATACAAGATCTATATGAGGAAAACTGTAAAACTCTGATGAATTAAATCAAAGAATTAAATAAAATGGAGAGATATTCCATGTTCATGGATAGGGAATTCTCAATATTGTCAAGATGTCAGTTCTTCCCAACTTGATCTATAGATTCAGTGCAATCCCAATCAAAATCCGGCAAGTTATTTTGTGGGTATTGACAAGTTGATTTCTAAAGTTTATGTGGAAAGCGGGAATAGAGGGAACGTACCTCAACATAATAAAGGCCATATATGACAAACCTACAGCTAACATTATACTCAATGGTGAAAAGCTGAAAGCATTTCCTCTAAGATGAGGAACAAGACAAGGATGCCCACTCTCGCCACTTTTATTCAACATAGTTTTGCAAGTCCTAGCCATGGCAATCAGAGAAGAAAAAGAAATAAAAGGAATCCAAACAGGGAAAGAAGAAGTAAAACTGTCACTGTTTGCAGATGACATGATACTATACATAGAAAATCCTAAAGATGCTACCAGAAAATTACTAGAGCTCATCAATGAACTCGGTAAAGTTGCAGGATACAAAATTGATACACAGAAATCTCTTGCACTTATATACACTAACAATGAAAGATAAGAAAGAGAAATTAAAGAAACAATCCCATTTACCATTGCATCAAAAAGAATAAAATACCTAGGAATAAACCTACCTAGGGAGACAAAAGACCTGTACTCTGAAAACTATAAGATGCTTATGAAAGAAATCGAAGATGACACAAACAGATGGAAATATATACCATGTTCTTGGATGGAAGAATCAATATCGTCAAAATGACTCTACCACCCAAGGCAATCTACAGATTCAATGCGATCCCTATCAAATTACCAACGGCATTTTTCACAGAACTAGAGCAAAAAATCTTAAAATTTGGATGGAGACACAAAAGACCCCGAAGCAATCGGGGTCTTTTGCCAAAGCAATCTTGAGAAAGAAAAACGGAGCTGGAGGAATTAGGCTCCCTGACTTCAGACTGTACAGTAAGTCCCCTACACATGAACCTTCAAGTTGTGAACTTTCAAAGATATAAACGTGTGTTTGCATGTCCAATCACATAAGTTCATGTGTCTGGCATACATTGTCACACGTGTGCATCCTCTACAAGTGGTTGTACAGTACTGTATAGAGTACAGTAGTACAGTATCTTTATTTCAAGCCCAGGATGTCTGGAAGCAAGTGTAAAAGCAGTGGTATATAGCTGATTGTGTTAGTTGGGTACCTAGGCTAACTTTGTTGGACTTACGAACAAATTGGACTTACAAACACGCTCTCAGAACAGAAGTCGTTCGTATGTAGGGGACTTACTGTACTACAAAGCTACAGTCATCAAAACAGTATGGTACTGGCACAAAAACAGAAATATAGATCAATGGAACAGGATAGAAAGCCCAGAAATAAACCCACCCACCTATGGTCAATTAATGTACGACAAAGGAGGCAAGACTATACAATGGAGGAAAGACAGTCTCTTCAATAAATGATGCTGGGAAAACTGGTCAGCTACATGTAAAAAAGTTAAATTAGAACATTCTTTAACACCATACACAAAAATAAACTCAAAATGGATTAAAGACCTAAATGTAAGACCAGATACTATAAAACTCTCAGAGGAAAACATAGGCAGAACACTCTTTGACATAAATAGCAGCAATATCTTTTTTGAGCTGTCTCCTAGAGTAATGGAAATAAAAACAAAAATAAACAAATGGGACCTAAGTAAATGCAAAATCTTTTGCACAGCAAAGGAAACCATTGACAAAACAAAAAAACAACCCAGAGAATGGGAGAAAATATTTGCAAATGATGCGACTGACAAGGGATTAGTCTCCAAAATTTGCAAACAGTTCATGCGGCTCAATATCAAAAAACCAAACAACCCAATCAAAAAATGGGCAGAAGACCTACATCGACATTTCTCCAAAGAAGACATACAGATGGCCAAGAAGCACATGAAAAGATGCTCAACATCACTAATTATTAGAGAAATGCAAATCAAAACTACAATGAGATATCACCTCACACCAGGCAGAATGGCCATGAAGAAAAATATACAAATAATAAATGCTGGAGAGGGTGTGGAGAAAGGGGAACCCTCCCGCACTGTTGGTGGGAATGTAAATTGGTACAGCCACTATGGAGAACAGTATGGAGGTACCTTAAAAAACTAAAAATAGAGCTACCGTATGATCCAGCAATCCCACTCCTGGGCATATATCTATAGAAAAACATGGTTCAAAAAGATACATCCAACCCAGTGTTCATTGCAGCACTGTTTACAATAGCCAAGACATAGAAACAACCTAAATGTCCATCGACAGATGAATGGATAAAGAAGATGTGGTACATATATATAATAGAATTTTACTCAGCCATTAAAGAGAATGAAATAGGGCTTCCCTGGTGGCACAGTGGTTGAGAGTCTGCCTGCCGATACAGGGGACACGGGTTCATGCCCTGGTCGGGGAAGATCCCACATGCTGCTGAGCGGCGGGGCCCGTGAGTCGTGGCCGCTGAGCCTGCGCGTCCGGAGCCTGTGCTCCGCAACGGGAGAGGCCACAACAGTGAGAGGCCCAAGTACCGCAAAAAAAAAAAAAAAAAAAAAAAAAAAGAATGAAATAATGCTATTGCAGCAACATGGATGGACCTGGAGATTATCATACTAAGTGAAGTAAGTCAGAGAAAAACAAATATAATATGATATCACTTATGTGGAATCTAAAAAAATACAAATGAACTTATTTACAAAACAGAAACAGTCTCACAGACTTAGAGAATGAACTTATGGTTACTGGGGGGATGGATAGAGTGGGAGTTTGGGATTGGCGTGTACACACTTCTGTATTTAAAATAGATAACCAACAAGGACCTACTGTATAGCACAGGGAACTCTGCTGGATATTCTGTAAAAACATAAATGAGAAAAGAATTTGAAAAAGAATAGATACATGTATATGGGAAAAAATGTAGTTGAATGCACAACAGTGTGAATGCACTTAATGCCATTGAATTGTACACTTAAAATGATGAAAATGGAAAATTTTATGTATATTTTACCCCTATAAAAAATCCCCAAAATATATTTGCAATAATATTAAAAAAAATAAATTTTCTGTGGATAGGCAAAAGATCCAGAATAGCCAACACATTACTGAAGGAGAAGAACAAAGTTGGAGGACTGACATTACTCAACTTCAAGACTTACTATAAGGCCATAGTGATCAAGATATAGCAAAATAATAGACAAATAGATTAATGGGCAGAATATAGAGCCCAGAAATAGACCTGCATATATATAGCCAACAGATCTTTGACAAAGGAAAAATGGCAGTACAATGGAGCAAAGATAGTCTTTTAAAAAATGGTACTAGAGAGAGAAAAAAAATGATAACAGAACAACTGGACATTCACTCTTAAAACTCTTAGAACTTAATAATAAGATAACAAGGGACTTCCCTGGTGGTCCAGTGGTTAAGAATCCATCTTGTAATGCAAGGGATGCCGGTTTGATCCCTGGTCAGGGAACTAAGATCCCACATGCTGTGGGGCAACTAAGCCAGCGTGCCACAACTAGAGAGCCCGAGTGCTGCAACTACAGAGCCCATGTGCTCTGGAGCCCTCGCACCACAATGAAAGATCCCGCGTGCCTCAACTAAGACCTGACGCATCCAAAAAAAAAATTAATAATAAGATAACAAACAACCTAATTAAAAAATGGGACAAAGACCTTAACAGACCTCACCAAAGATACACACATAATAAGTATATGAAGAGATGTTCCACATCATAGGTCATCAGGGAAATGCAAATTAGAATGAGATACCACTACACCCATACTAGAGTGGCCAAAATTTGGAATATTGACAACCTTAAGTGCTGGTGTGGATGTGGAAAAGTGGGAACTCTCATACATTGCTGGTGGGAATGCAAAATGATACAGCCACTTTGGAAGACAGTTTGGCAGCTTCTAATAAAACTAAACGTACTCTTAACATATGATCCAGTAATTGTGCCCGTTGGTATTTACCCAAATGTATTGAAAAATTATGTCCACAGAAAAACCTGCATATGAATGTTTATAGAAACTTTATTTGTAATGTCCCAAATTTGGAAGTAACCAAGATGTCCTTCAGTATGTGAATGGATAAATAAACGGGGATACATCCAGACAATGGAATATTTTTCAGTGTTAAAAAGAAGTAAACTGGGACTTCCCTGGTGGTGCAGTGGTTAGGAATCTGTCTGCCAGTGCAGGGGACACAGGTTTGATCCCGGGTCCAGGAAGATCCCACATGCTGCGGAGCAACTAAGCCCATGCGCCACAACTACTGAGCCTGCACTCTAGAGCCCATGAGCCACAACTACTGAAGCCCGCGCACCTAGAGCCCATGCTCTGCAACAAGAGAAGCCACCGCAATGAGAAGCCCGTGCACCGCAACGGAGAGTAGCCCCCGCTTGCCACAACTAGAGAAAGCCTGCACGCAGCAACAAAGACCCAACGCAGCCAAGGATAAATAAATAAAATAAATAAATTTATTTTTAAAAAAAGAAGAATTCTGCTACCATTTACTTTTCATAATCCTTAGATAGGTGTTGCATGCATTCTGCCTAGGTTATAAATTGCATTCAGTGGAAGAAATGGGATGGAATGTGTTTTCTCCATTTTGACAGGAATTGGAAACTTCTGTTTTTCTTTTTGTTGTTGGGTATTATATATTTTTTTGGAAATAAGTCATTTGTCAAATATTTGTACTGTGAATGTTTTTTTCAGTCTGTGGCTTGCCTATTCAATTTCTTAACGGTGTCTTTTGATGAGCAGAAGCCTTTTTATTTTGTGAAGTCTGTTTTTCTCATTTTTTTCTTCTGATTAATGCTCTCTGGGTCCTTTGTAAAAAAATATCTTTGTTAGGGCTCCCCTGGTGGCGCAGTGGTTGAGAGTCCGCCTGCCGGTGCAGGGGACACGGGTTCGTGCCCCGGCCCGGGAGGATCCTGCATGCCGCGGAGCGGCTGGGCCCGTGAGCCATGGCCGCTGAGCCTGCGCGTCTGGAGCCTGTGCTCCGCAATGGGAGAGGCCACAGCAGTGGGAGGCCCGCGTACCGCAAAAGAAAAAAAAAAAATGTATATATATCTTTGTCTACTCCAAGTCTACAAAGATATTTTTCTATGTTTTCTTTTTTTAAACTTCTGTTTTCCCCTGTTTTATTGAGATATAATTGATATAACATTGTATGTTCAAGGTGTACAACACAATAATTTGATATATGTATATATTGGAAAATGATTACCACAGTAAGTTAACATCCAGCACCTCACATGGTTATAACTTTCAAATATACAATACGTTATTGCTAACTATAGTCACCTATGTTTTCTAAGCTTTTTATTCTTTTCCATTTTTGCTCTTTGTTTAGGTCTGATCCATTTTGATTTAATTTTACATATGGTGTAAGGTAGGAATCAAGATTCATCTTTCCCCTGTATATTTATCTGGTTGTTCCAGCATTATTCACTGGATTTACTCATATATATATATAAGTAAATTTATCATTAATTTTCCTATGTTTTAAATGCATTCTCTTATTATTTAATGCTTTACATTAAAAGTAAACAAATCACAATTTAAAAGTAACTGTATTTCACATAATTGATTTCCTTTGTAATCCTATACGTTGAATATTATGCCCTTCAAATTATTATTTTGAGAATGGGTTCACAAGCTTTACAAGATTACCAAAGGTATCCAATACATGTTAAGAATAATGTCTTAATCCATGTTAAGAACCCCTGGTGAGGTGGAAAAACACAGCTTTAGAACCAAAGAAACCTGGGTTTAAATGCTCATTTGTTGCTTCCTAGCTCTGTGACCTGGGGCACATCACTGAACCTTCATTCATTTTCCATACTTCCACATATTCAATAAATGTCTATTGCGTACCTACTACCAGCCACAATATTAAATCTTATGGATTTAATACAGACAGACCTAACCTTTCCTGTACAAAGTTTACAACTGAGTGGGGAGGCAGATGAGTCAGTGGGTCATTATACAAGACTGGTGAGTGCTTTGATAGTGAAGGACAGAAGGCTATGGAAGCTTAGGGGGACTCCCTACTCAGACTTGTGGGGTCAGGAAAGATTACCAGAGATAAGAACACTCAACAGGCCTCAGGATAAGTGGACAATATCCAAGCAAAGAGAGGGAGAAGAGCAATCCAGGAAAGGGGATGAACTCTTTCGAGAGGCATGGCATGGTTGAGAAACCAAGAGAAAACCGCGATGGGGAGAACTAAGGGACCAGTAGCTCAAAGTATGACTGCGGAAGGGGTCAGATGGGAGGGTCTTGTATGCCATCCTAAGGACACTGGCTTCATCCTAAGAGAAGTGAGAAGCCATTGATGGGCTTTCATCATTGATGGGTTGTAACAGGATCAAATTAGTTTTTTTTTTTTTAATCACTTTGATTTGTGGAGAATGCACTAGAGGGATCCCGACGGGAGACAGGGACAATGATTTGGAGATTATTGGAGAAATCGTGATGAGAGAAGGTGAGTGCAAGGCGGCCTTCTTTCTTTCCTCTGGACCTTCGTTCAATATCTGTAGAGAATGTACTGTATGCTCCGTGTTGGGGATACAGCAGTGAACAAGAAGACTGGGTTTCTGCCCTCAAACAGTTTTCTGTTTACCTCTCTAAACTTGTTCCTTTTTTTTTTTTGGCCGCGCCGGGGGCCTTGTGGGATCTTACTTCCCTAACCAGGGATAGAACCCGTGCCCCAGTAATGGAAGCGTGGAGTCCTAACCACTGGACCGCCAGGGAATTCCCTCTCTAAACTTGTTCTTAATCTGTAAAATTAAGATAATAATGAGATTAAGAGAGATGAGTTGATGTGATGGCACCTGGCCTTTTTTGTTTTTAATATTTGTTTCTCGTACCCAAAGCCGGAAGATACCCGGTTACTTTTGCTTTTGTATCCTTTCCCCGTTGGGTCTTCTGCGCAGGCGCTCTGGGCTGCTCGGGGGCAGGGGGTGGGGCGGGCCAGAACTAGAGCGGTCTGCCTTGGGGCCAGGGCCCGGGAGGGTGGAGGGAGCTGGATGCCCTGACGTCATCAAACTGCGCGGCCCGCGGGGCGGGACCCGAGCGCGACTACGCGGCCAGCGGACCGGGGCGGGCTTGTGGGGAAGCGAAACTGGGGGAGGAGGAGGCGGCTCTGGCAGCGGCAGGGCCAGGCCTGGTGGCGGCGGCATCGGCGGCCTGATCCCCCGCTCTCCGCTCCTTGGCAGCTCGCCCTCTTCCCTCAGCGTGAGTGCCGACGCGCGGCCCGGGGGGAGCGAGCGGGCGGGCCCGCGGGCTCAGTATCTTCCCCTCGGCCCTCCACGGGTGGTCGTGACCCTCACCGCCCTTTCTCTCTCCCTTCCTCCTTTATACCCTTCTTCCCCGCGCCCCATCCCCACTCCACCAGCTGCCGCTGCCAAACGTCTCTGTGCACACATTCACACACTCACGTTATCTACAAATGAAAAGACTGGCCCGGGGAGATGTGAGCTCATCTCTTCCCTCTATGAATAGGGGTGGTAGTGCGAAACCGAAGCCCGGGTAGAGAAGACTGGAGAGGGGATTTGGACCCCCTCCCTGGGGGAGCAGCAGGTAGAACCAGGCCTTCTGCCTTCCACTTAGAAGTTCTCTGCAGGGCACATTCTTTTGGACGTGTAGGTCACTTGAGCTGGGCACTGGTTAGCTGTGGGGCCTTCCCCTCTCGGGCCTCAGTTTCTTTTAGTGGAAAAGGAGAGGGTTGAATGAGGTGATTTGGAAGGCCCAAATCTAAGGTGGTTTGGGGAGGAGCATCGGTGTCTCCTGCTTTTCGGACGCTATTTCCTCTCCTTTGTTGGCACCTACCTCAACACAGTTCTTGAGTTTCCTGTGCTTCCAGTCTCCCCCGGAGTCGCTAGGAATCAGAGGGCCCTTTTTGCTTACGTTATGGGCCTTCGGGGTGAGGGGGTATTTAACACCGTAGTTTAAAGTGAAATGTGGCTCAGCCTGGTTTTGCTTTCTGTTTGTTCAACGTCTCCTGTTCTTCCTACTTCCTCAGGATAGCCCCTGCCTGTGCCTAGTAAGAGGCTGCCTCCTTAGGAAGGATGAGATTATGTGTTGGGTAGGCTGCCTCATCCTTGAGCTGGAGAGAAGTGAAACGTGATTCATGTTTGAATCGCGAGGAGATCACTGGTATCTTTGGATTTCATCACTCTCTTGCTGCTGTGACCTATACTGTAAGCCTGTTCTTGTGCACCTGCAACTCCCCTTTCCTAAGGAATTGCAGCCCAGCTGAGCACCCACCTGTTTGCTCCTATTTTTGAGTACTCTTTTCTGAGACCTCTTACAGCCAACGGTTGTGTGTAAACCACACTGTATTCACGTCTACTCTTAATTGTTCTTTAATTTGATCATTCCTTAAGATGTCAGGAATCTCATAATCACTTCATTCCATCTCATTTTTTCCCCTCATGCTTGCCTCTCATGCTTACCCATGGGCATGGATGATGGTGATGTGGTGCCTTGCCTGTTTCCATTCTTTTTTGTGGAGGTGGGTTCTTGTTCTTAAAATTGTTTTTGTACCTGAGTCCTATGATATGGCTACCTCCGGTCCTGCTAACTTTCCCACTCTTCTGTTTTCTCAGTCCTAAGTCAACCACTGCTTCCATTCCTTACTCCGTTTAAAAACTTGCCCAATTCTCCCATGTTTTCAAACATCCTGAAGTAAACCAAAAACCAGCATTTGTATCATATTGTATAATCTCTTAATTGTCCTGGTGAAATAATAATGGTGATGTAGCAATCATTCTGGGATGATTTTTTCACCTTGGAAATATTTGTTGATATTCATCAGGTTTCATAATTAATTTCTAGTATACATTGTTGTCACACGTGGCCAGTGTTGTTGCATCAAAAATATAGAATAACAAGTACGCAAGGGCTTTTTCCTCCTGTGGCTCGTGGAGTTGATCCATGACTTTTTGGTATCTGACACCAGTGGCCCAGCGGCCGCTGGTACTGTGAGCACCACATTTTCCAGTAAAACTAACAGCTGTTATTGAAAACCAGAGCTTGGCTAGCATCCTTCCTGGACCTCATTCTGAGGAAGAAGCTATTCAAGTGCTGGCAGTGGAAGCTGTTTAGAGTTGCCAACTTTCATCGAATTAATGGTTCATTCCCATTCTTTGGAATTCCTGCTATGATCCTAGTGTCTCTGACAAGGGCAGCTGACTATCTGGATTTGTGGTTGCAGTAACAATGAGGAGGAGAAATGATTCAGAATGCACTGCCCCTCTCAAGAAACAGAAGAAAAGAGTTGCAGAGCTTGCCCTGAACCTCAGCTCTACATCTGACGATGAACCTCCCTCCTCTGTCAATCATGCAGCAAAAGGTAAGCTTGCCTGTGTGGTCAGAGGCCACTGACCATCTGGTTATTTGAATCGCTGATGCCTGAGTTGGGCAGAATACAGTTCAGTGCCTCTTGAGGAAAATTAGGCAAATTCTACAGAGAGATACTGGTTGTAGACTCTCTTCTCTTTTGCCATTCTCCTCCTGGGAGTTGGGAACTTGTTTTAACTAAAAAATTGGAATTTTTACAGGTGTGCCTTAGTTCTGTTGTGGTCCTTCAGTAGGTGGCACTCTTTTGCTGCCTTAAACCAGGTGGAAGTAGTGGTGAGGATTGAGTGCCCTGTGCTCTCAGCTGTTAATGATCTTGGGGCTCTTTCACAGGGCTGGGCTCTTTGCTGCAGTGATCTGGCCTAATTCCCCTCAGTTTTTTGCATTCTGTTTCCTCAATTCCCTCAGCAGTTATGATCAGAAACACCCAAATGAATTGGAGCATCCCTGTGTCCACTGTTTACTTTAAACTCTAAGGATTTCACTGATCTGGTTGAAACTAGCGTTTTGCTTTGCCTGTTTTTTAGGGTTACAGATGTTCACAGTTTCCACAGGTGCTTTCTATGAGAAATTGTGAAGCGTCTCAGAGCTTGCCTGAAATACCAAGCAATTAGAAGTAGCTCCATTTGCATTTATCTTTACTTGCCAGCTGTATTAATTTCCTAACAAAGTACCACAAACTGGGTAGCTTAAAATAATAGAAATTTATTCTCCACACTTCTGGAGGCTAGAAGTCTAAAATCAATGTGCCAGCAGGGCCATGCTCCCTCCCAAGGCTCTAGGGAAGAATCCTTCCTTGCCTTTTCTAGTTTCTGGTGGTTGCTGGTGATCCTTGGTGTTCCTTGGCTTGTAGCAGCATAATTCCACTCTCTGCCTCTGTGTGTGTCGGTGTTCAAATTTCCCTCTTCTTATGAGGATATCAGTCATTGGATGAGGGCCCACCCTAATCCAGTATGACTTCATCTTAATTTGATTACATCTGCAAAGACCCTATTTCCAAATGCCATGTTCCCAGGTGGTGGGTGGACATGACCTTTTGGGCAGTATTTAACCCAGTACACCAGCAGTCTTGCATTTTGTATCCTCTGCTGGGTCACTGGTAAATTGGAATGAAATTTGGTGACAGATTGATGACTGAAAGAGTGTGAAGAATCCTTTGAGGGTGATAGAAAATACAGTTTATTGTCAACTGGTTGGCTAATTGAAGGGCAGTTACTCATCAGCTGTACTGAGTAGCTGGTCCAGAAAGGAAAAGCTTGACAGGCCTTACATATAGCTAATGAAGCCTTTGGGGCGGCTGTGATCCTGGCTGGATCAAGAGACTCTCTTATATAACCTTGTGTGTGGAGATATGTGTGCCTTTAAAGTTGTCACAGTGTATTCCAGGTTAGGTGAGAAAAGCTGTATGTAATTGAGGTTACTAAGTGGGAGGGCAAAAATATATTGGGCATATAGGTTCTAGGGCCTGTTGAGAAAAGGGAGTTTTGCTTATCACCTGGGATTTGAGCAACTTGATGAAGGTAGAGTCTCCTTGGGCAGGGCTCTGGGGTAGTGGGAGAACTGGCCTGCAAGAAAGGGAGAGCGTGCCTGGGGGAATAAATGATACTTAGGTGGTGGAGGTATCTGGTTCTAAGCCGATCTTGGGGGACGTCTGCTCTCAAGAGAATGGCTCCCAGGTAGAGGAAGGTGTACAGTTAAGAATCTTTCAAGGGAACCAGTCTAATTTAAATTTCAAGCTTTTAAAAAGGTGACTGTGAATTGAGATTATCCTCATCCCTCCCACCCTCCCACGAACTCCCTTTAATTTACCAAATGTCTTTAACCTTTTCTAGAAGTAGCACCATATGACTCAGGATTGACTGTTGCTGTTGTTTGTACAGAATGGAAATCTAGAGGTGGCCTGTACCTTGTGTGTCTGGCAGTAGGCCATTTGATCCCTTTCATTTGCAGAAAAATGAGGCAGGAGGCAGAGGCAAACAAACATTGTTAGATTTCCCTGGGTCAGCTAATTTTAGGAAGGGCAGCTCCACATTGACAAAAAAACTCTGAGGGCTAGAGTCTGGTGTCTTCATCAGCAAGACTGCTCTCTGTGCCCCTCCCCCTGCAACCCCATGCCTGGTGTGGACTAAATGCTCAGTAAATATTTACTGAATAGAACCGATGGAAGGCAACAGTAGTATCTTTTCCAAGAAGCTTAAAATGCTTTGCCTCATTCATTTTGCCTATGCCTCCTCCAATCTGCAGAGGATCATTTCATTAAGTACTTCGCATTTATATCATCTCTGTTCTGTGTTGGCTTCTCTTAGGCATCCCCTGGACAGTGTGCCCTGGTAGTTAACTGTCTCGCCAGAAACTGCATATCCCCTGAGATCTATATGCGGCTTTCCTATTCAAGTCATTGCATTAAAGCAGGTGTGTTTCCTTTTGCTCCAACCCCTTCTACCTGGACATACTGTTGAACAGATGATTGAAAAATGCTCTTTAGGGAGTACAAATAGAAAAAAAAAAAAAGTAGTTGCTATTTCTGTCTGTCTGGGCCTTGTTTGTGCTTTCTCTGCTAGATCAATGTTATGACTCATTAATAGATCTATTTAGTTTAATCGGTTTTTATTTTACATTATTGACAGGGTAGCTGCATTGCTGGTCAGAGTCTAACATCTGACCAGACTGAAGAAGAAAAGAGATGTTGTTGTCATGGCCACTGGGGCATCATATACTTTTTAGAGTATTGTAAGAGGGGTTTGAAGGCGTTTTCAAGCCTAAATAAACTCTTGGAAATTTGCTATTAAATAACGTGTTGAAGCAAGGAGAGGCAGATGGTGGTCATTTTTTTCTTTTTGGTGTTTGTCACAGGGAAACTGTGGTCTAGACCCCAAGACAATTTCCTTTTCTCTTCAGCTGTGCATCTAATGTGGGCTCGTGGCCCTCCCACAGCGTGTTGCTTTGGAAGTGGCTGGGCTCCTTCACTGGCACCACACTGAAAGTGCCTTCCCCTCCATCAGGTTTAATTCTTCGCTAAATAGACCATTTTCCCTGAAACACCATCATTTTCCTGTCAGCCCAGATTCATGACCTTAATCAAAAACTTCCTTTATTGGTGTCTGTTTAACTTGCTTTAACGAGTTACCATTTGTCTGGCATGAAGGAGAAATTGAATCTTTAACCAGGAATGAGTGTATTCCACAGCAGTTGTTAGGCAGGATGTGATGTTTATTAAAGTCTATAATTTATTCTTCTGCATCTGTGTGCCGCTCACCTTGGCCAGTAGTGGTTAGAGCTGTGCCTCCTTGTGTGTTGTCACTGTCATTTTTAATCTTGGCATGTTTGACCTACTGTTCTGTTATGGAAAATTTTGTCAATAGCTGGGAAATCTCTGATTCTTCTATAAAATGAACCTGTTTTCTTTAAACTGACTTAAGAGTAATGATTTCTATCAGGCAGAGAAGAAATCTTAAATGAAAGCTCTAACTAATGTCTTGGGCTCTCTCGTAGGTTTTAGAAGCGGAGCTCCTGGGGAGGTAAATGGGAATGCCACCCAATTTTGGCAAGTTCTTAATGAAACTCATGATTTTAATAGACTGACCTTATTACTCCTGTTAATTTATATCCTCATCACAAGATTGTCTGCTCAATGTTTGCTAAATTCTTATCAGTCTTGGGAGGCTGAACTTCCTCTTTAGTTCCTGCTGCAGCCAAGACAGTTGTCTTCTTTTCATCTGAAAAGAGTGGCCCCAAAGGCCCAGGGGTGAAAATGAGTAGTGGCTATGGCAGTCTGTGGACATCAGGACTAATCTAGGGAACTTTGTCTTAAATCAGATCAGGCTGAGAATTGGCTTTAAATAGCACATGAAATAAAAGAGAAGTAAGGCTTATCTGCTTATCCAGCACACTTTTTGATCTCACAAAGAAAAGCCTAGCAGGATGATATTTTAGCTCTCATCAACCTCATTCTCAGAACCTGGACAGGACAGCTATCTGTACATTAGGTAACACCTAAGGAAGAGGAATGGAGTGGAAAGATCTTTGTGCCAGAGTCTGGTGCTGGAATATTGCACCAGAGCCACCAAGGATTTGCCCAATGAGCCTTGCACCCAAATTTGGTTCTTCCTGTCATTTTGGTCCAAAAATGGCATGAGGACAAAGAAAACAAAAGATCTCTCTCTGAGATCTGAGGGTGGCAGGGGCCCTGCATGCCCAGGAATGATATTCATACCATTGATGGGTGCCCAGTGATGGATCATTAAGCAAACCTAACAGCCTGGCAACTCCCTAGAGCAGGACCAAGGGCACACTCTCCTTTGAGAAGGATATCAGGTTTTCCTAACCTTTGTATAGATAGACCTGTGAATCTCCAGACAGCTGGTGAAAGAAATAACAGCTGATTTAACATTGTAGCTTCTAGGTTAGTCTCTGGATTCGCTGCCCAGGGAAACTTTAGGGCAGTGCTCAGGGAGCTGCCCCCATTCCTGCACTAAGCGGTACAGGTTGGAGGCATGGAAGCAACTGAGTGAAGAGACTCTACACCTTTGGAAGCACAGTTCTTTAACATATGGGAGCTCTGTTGCAGAGCACATTTCTCCTTCACGTGGGCAATGAGAGATGAGAGGCCCAGGCTTAGTTTTAAGCTACTCAGGTGGTCTTTCCCCTCATATCTGCTGTCCTCTGAAGATTTCTCTGGAAAGGAACCAAATTCTGCACAAGGCTTAGAATGATACTTTATTTCTTTATAACTTTTTTTAAACCCTTATTTTCAAACTAATATATTCTTATTTCTCACACAGAAAATGCAGAAAAGGCAAAACAAAATAAATATCACCACACTTCTCAGTTTCCATGGTTACTCATTGTTAATGTTCTGGGTCTTTCCTTCTGAGTGGCACTCTCTGGCACTCTGTGACATGTGCTGCATTGGTCCATGTAAGCAAGTCAGCTCCTTATTGAGGGAATTGAACAGCCACCTTTTTAAGAGGACGAAGGCAGATTTGATGCCTCTCATTCAGGGATATTCTCAACCAGAATTCCTCCTTAGGAGCCAGAATTTTGGTTTTAAGTTTATTCTAATTTTTTCACACATGTTCACCTGCCTTTCTTTTGCAAAATGTTATATCCTTAAAAATGCATATTTATTTTAGCTATTGGATTTTTAAGCTCTCTAGGGGTAAGATTGTTACTTTTGGATAGTACTCCATTGTATATAGCATGGACCGTTTATAAAACAGGTCCTGAACCAAAGTTGTTGTCTGATCTGTTAAACAATATCAGATGTCCTTTTTCAGCCTACTGGGGTGAGGGTGCTAAGTGATAGTCCAAGGGGTACTCAGTTCTCTGCTAGGATATAGGTATGCCATCCTCATGCTTAAATTTTTTGTTGTTTTTGTTGTTGAACCTTTAAAAAAACTTTTTTTTTTAAAGACTTCTTTTTTTTTCTAGAGCAGTTTAAGGTTCACAGCAAAATTGAAAGTACAAAGGTATCTCCTATACACCCTGCCCCTATATGCACAGCCTCTCCCATTAGCACCATCTCTTACCAGAGTGCTACATTTGTTACCTTGATGAACCTGTGCTGACACAACATTATCAACCAGAGTTCATAGTTTATATGATGGTTCACTCTTGATGTTGTACACTCCATGGGTCTGGGCAAATATATAATGACATGTACCCTTCCTTATATTTTTGAGCGCTGAATGTCTTCCACTGCATGTATGAGGTGTTGTAAGAGGAAATATCCTGAGGTACACTTAGTAGGTGCTTAGCAAAGATGACAGTTCTTCAAATTCACTACAGTGAGCAGTTAGTTAATTTCTGTTAAATGCAAAGCCTTAGTCCAAGTGTTGGAGATAGAATGTTCATTGTGGCAGAGTCCTTGCTCTCTAGGAGTGACCGTGTCCAGTGGGGTGGCATGTGACAACTAGCTCTCAGGAAGTGTGATGAGTGCTGTGCTGATGGTATGAATACTGGTGCTACTGGAGCACCGTGGAAGGGAGAGTCAGGCCTGGGGTGCTGGGGAAGACTTCGCTCTTCTCTGAATGTCAACCCTTAGTTTGTGTTCTCACTGGGAAATGGATGGATCAGTGCAGACAGTCTTTAGAATTAGGATGTAATCCTCAAGTTATGAATACCTGTATAATGCCCATTTGGGGTATATATAAATAATTTTTTTACATGGCTGCCCTTTGTGCCTTTCCACAAATACCTCCCACAAGCAGCCAAACTTTGAGTCAACATCTCTTCTCAGGGACTTCCTTTCTTCCCTAAAGGAATTGTGCTACATTGCTAAGTTAGTTTTTTTTTTTACATTTATTTAAAATTTTAATTAAGATAATATTATCTTTTAATTAAGATAATATATTCACATGGTTCATAAATCAAAATATAAAATGATAAAACCAATATAAACTCTAGTGATATAAAAATGTAAATCAAGTTTCACTTCTTCCACTTTCACTCGTTCCAAGTAATCATTTTGGTATTCTTTTTCCATGCCTCAACCCCACATGTGTGGATAATCACTTTTATTGGTCTTGTATATCTTTCCTTCCAAAAGCTCTTTTTGCAATTACCAGAAATAAAAATTTATATTTTTATTGTCCCTCTTTAGTACACAAGAGTTAGGATGCCATGTTCATGAATATGGTCTAGGTCTTCTATTATTCAGTTGACAGTGTGTCTCGGTGATCTCACCATTTCAATACAGAGGGAGGTTCCCAAGTTTTCTTGGTTTTTGGCACTCTTAGTGCTGCCTTAACTTTTTTCACCATGCCCTAAAAATACCAAAAGAAATACCTAACAGTTTAGTTTATTAAGTATTTAGGTCTAAATAACAAGCATTTTTATCCTAACAACTGATAGATGTTTGTAAGAATAGTATTCATAAATTGAAGAATTAAAAAAATTTTATTCTTAAATAAGCACAATTACTTATTAATGAAATTTGTATACTGTTGAGCACTATACAACTTCTCAAACCTTGGGATCAGATTGGATACTACCACCCTTATTTCCTGTTCCGCATTCCTCCTGGCTTGCAGTTTAATACCATTTTCAATGGGAATATGCAGAAATTGTTTACCAGATTTTTTTTTTTTTTTTTTTTTTTTTTTTTTGCCACGCAGAGTGGCATGCGGGATCTTAGTTTCCCGACTAGGGATCGAACCCTCGCCCCCTGCAGTGGAAGTGTGGAATCTTAACCATTGAACGGCCAGGGAAGTCCCCTGTTTACCAGATTTTTGAGATACACTTTATTTCCAAATTTGGGTGGGTTTTCCTTAAGAAACTACCTGAATAAAATTATATTGGGTTGAAATATCTCTTTTTTTGGCCATGCCACGCGGCTTGCTGGATCTTGGTTCCCCAACCAGGGATCTAACCTGGGCTCCAGCAGTGGAAGCACCGAGTCCTAACCACTGGGCTGCCAGAGAATTCCCTGAAATATCTTTTTAAAAATAAAAAATTAATTAATTAATTTTTGGCTGCATTGGGTCTTCATTGCTGTGCGTAGGCTTTCTCTAGTTGTGGCGAGCAGGGGCTACTCTTAGTTGCAGTGCACGGGCTTCTCATTGCGGTGGCTTCTCTTGTTGTGGAGCACAGGCTCTAGGAGTGCGGGCTTCAGTAGCTGTGGCATGTGGGCTCAGTAGTTGTGGCTTGCGGGCTGTAGAGCACAGGCTCAGTAGTTGTGACACACGGGCTTAGTTGCTCCGTGGCATGTGGGATCTTCCTGGACCAGGGCTAGAACCCATGTCCCCTGCATTGGCAGGCGGATTCTTAACCACTGCGCCACCAGGGAAGTCCTGAAATATCTTTTAAGTTAAGAGATTCACGTATCTACAAAAGATAGGGAAAGACCCAGTTACAGTGACTATCTAGACTGTGGATTATCCCACTTTTGACCAGGAGACAGGTAACCCACCACTTCCGGCAGCTGCTAAGGTGGGTCTTATTTGGAATCCTTTGGCAACAAGGTTGCTGACAATGAAGATAGTGGCTTGGCTCACTCAGGCCGTTAGCTCCCTCCTGGAACCTTTAAGTGCAGCTCCTCTACTCTCCGCCTCTGTTGGTATTGCTGCCTGAGCACCCCATCTTCACTGTCCTCTCTTTTCTTCTCTTTTTCCTTCCTTTCCTGTCTTCTCCTCCCCCTTCACTTCTCCCTTTCTCTTCCCCACTTTCCCCCTGTGAGCCGGCCCTTCTCTGGGGCTGTGCTGTAGACCCACTGTCTCACCTACAAGTTTGAAGGACTGTGAAAACAGGAAACTAGGAGGTTAAACAATCAGAAGCTGTTAGTCCTGTGATAGAATTGTTGAAGATGAAACCAGGTATCAGTGTTTGGAAATTGATTTTCAAATAATAAATGGCAGCAGCAGAAATAACGATCATATCATCAATAAATACATTTTATATCTGACAGTGTACTTTCAAATACATTTTTTCACTTAATCTTCAAACAACCCTATGAGGAAGGTATTACCATCCCAGTTTTGTAAGGGATGGGAAAGGAAAACTGATATTCTGAACTCCTGTTTTGTGTCAGGTACCATTAGGAACCTCAGTGACTTGCCCAAGATTACACAGTTTGTAAGAGGTAGAGAATACATTTGACCTGGGTCATTTAATGAACTTTATGTGTGCAGTGCATATACTGAACACTAGTTGAATAAATGAAACTTGGACTTCTAGAGGCTATATTGTGCCATAAACGCACCAAAACATCTTCCTTTTTTCTTTTCCAGCATCTGCTACAAGCCTAAGTGGGTCTGACAGTGAGACTGAGGGGAAGCAACACAGCTCAGACTCTTTTGATGATGCATTCAAAGCAGACTCTCTTGTGGAGGGAACTTCTTCTCGCTATTCCATGTATAACAGTGTGTCCCAGAAGCTTATGGTACGTCAGGGTTTGGGTTGGGTTGTGTTGGGTTTCTGAAGCTCTACTAGCAGAGTGAGAGAAGGGAAATTGTATTGGTATGAGAAGAAGCAAAGTGAGGGCATGAGTTTTTCCTCTGCTTTAGTTTAGTAGAGAGCTGCTGTAGTTTAGTAGAGAGAGTGTGATCCCTTCTTGATAGAAGTATCACATTTGAATCATCCATGGGAAGTGGCTGCTCAGACCTGCTTCTCCTGTCCTGTCCAGAGCTGAGTTCTTGTGAGCATATGTGAACACATGAATGTGTGTCTGTGGATAAAGAGGCTTCATGCTGAGATTTTTTTGCTCTAGTGAGTGATCTCAAAAGAAATGACTAAAATCCTGACTAAAATCCTGCTCACTCCTAGGTACCTAAAATAAATGGGAGTAGTAGTCTTCTGTATTACTTCCAAAAGAGGGCCTAGTTTTCCTTCCTAACTTCAGTACCCCATTGGTATACCACAAGAAGGAAGGTGAAAAGGAAGATCTGCTACTTTCCTTATGAGACTTTAGTGTGTGTGCAAAGGTTAAGGAAATCCAAGTTTGTCTTCTGTCTAGCTTCAAGAATATTATAGTTGACCTCTCCATTTTCTGTTGGATTCATTTAAGAATGAGAACTGCCACTTCTGAAGTCATAGTCAGGATTCTGGGTTGGGGCCAAAAACTTTGGGGAAGTGGAAGATGGGGAAGTTTGTGACTGAGTCAGACTCTTTGACCTGGGGAAAGATTTGTGGCTACTGTAGGAATTTCATCTGGCTCCTGAGCTGGTAATGCCCCTTCCATATGGAATATAGACCTTCTAGGGTAAATCAGATCTTAGGATTGGAGTCCTTTTATTAGACAAGGGTGTGTGGGTTTGGGGATTCGGGTCTCTGGTTTTGGGGGTATGTAACTGGGCTCGGTGACTCTAGAGTTTAATGTAAGCTTTTTAGTTAGTTGTGACATTTAAAAAAATGTTTCTGTTCAGAGTCTTACAGTATCTCCCATACCTCAGTTTTACATGAAGCGATTTTTCAGTTAATCTTGATTTTGTGGTCTCCTACAAGCCCTCATTGTCCTTGCCTAGTAAGGCCGTTTGACTGGTTAAAGTAAGGTTTAGAAGTTGCTGCTTGAAGCGGTTCCATTTTAACTTATGTTCTCTTTATCACCTTTACTCTGGATCTGCTTCTCACTTAATCAGACAAATTAGCTGGAAGGGTAGTTGTGCAAATGTCCAATGAGATTCATTATATACTCTTGGTGCCTTTAATTACAGCTATGAGGTCCCTTCTCTTTTATCCAACTTATAGTTGCCCTAGAGTTTCATCTCCAGAATAGACAGCCACTGGGCCCACAGTTAAACTGCAGTTCTTTATTTATGCTTCTTTTCATTAGGCTAGAAGGAAAACCTTAGGCCTTACTCGTTTATATTTCTCAGGGTTTAACACGTCTGACACATGATAAGGGCTAAATAAATGTCTGTTTATTTATGTAAATGCACCATTACTTCTCTTTTTCAGGCCAAGATGGGCTTCAAGGAAGGTGAAGGATTGGGTAAATACAGCCAGGGTCGGAAAGACATCGTTGAGGCCTCTAATCAGAAAGGTCGACGAGGCTTGGGTCTGACGCTGCAAGGCTTTGACCAAGAGCTGAATGTGGACTGGCGAGCTGAGCCAGAGGTAACTGATATGGAGAGGAGGAGACAGAAAAGCCATTTATGGCTTTATGAAGCCATATTAACATTAACAAACTAGAAGTCTCTAGAGACAGTATGATCAGGGTGGTTAGTGGAGATTGGAACTAGTTTCTTATGTGAAAGACACTGGGGGTGTCCAAAATGGAAAACAGGAGTCTGGGGGAGATATGGCGGGATGTGGATTTGTTTCCTGTTGCTTCATATAGGACTGTCTAAGACCAGTCGGTATAAGATGCAAGAAGGCAGAGTGTGTCTCCACAGAGAACTTTAATAAATAGATACAGCTTTCCACCAGTGACAAAGGTGCCTAATGAGGTAGTGAGCTCCCTTTGCTGAAAGGATTCAAATGGGGCCAAATGAGGACCTACTCTCCCATTGTGTGAATGACTGGATTAGGTGCCCTCCAAGGTCCTTGCACCTCCACAGGTTTATGACATCTCGGTATTAAATAGGTGTTTGTTTATGCCATATAGCTTTTCTATTGTGGGTTTAGTCTGCTTATCTCCTTGGGTATGAGTTTGTTTTAACCCTGAATACCAAAGGAGTCTCTGTCCCTTTTCATGGCACAGGTAATGTTGAGATTTTATTTTTATTTATTTATTTATGCCCTACCTTATTCCACAGAGGATTTGAAGTAGGTATAATAAAAGCACCTAAAAATAATGGTAAAATATTACCATTATAGAGTTGAAAATAGAGCACAGATATCTAGCCTTCCACATAGTTGCTGTAGTTGAGCTTCAGATGTGGGTCTGAACTCTGGAAAATTGATATTTTATTTGTCTCCTGAACTGATGTTCCAGTTCAGGAAAGAAGTCCTGTGAACCTGTGCATGATAAAAGCCTAATAAGGTGTCAGAGTAAGATGCTGACAAGCCAGGAGCTAATGGGTTCTGGGGGTGGTCCTGCTGTGCTGCCTTGTAGTTATGAGGAGACGAGACAGGCAGAATAGGGCAAATATTTGTAACTGGGGCTAGACGTAGGTTTTTACTTCAGAAATACTTGGTGCTTTCCATGTCCTCATTTGTGTGAAAACAAGTGAACAGTCCCTATCCTCTTAATGGGGCAGAATTAGAACTAACTTTGCTAAACTTAGAATCTGAAATTTGCTCATAAAATCTCTGTTTTTAATGTAGACAGGCTATTGGGAAAAAAGAATTTTTTTTTTTTTTTGGCCATGTCGCATGGCTTGCAGGATCTTAGTTCCCCCGACCAGAGATTGAACCTGGGCCATGGCAGTGAAAGTGCTGAGTACTAACCACTGGACCACCAGGGAATTCCATGAAAAATTTTTTTGAGGCAAAGCTGTCCTAATTATCATTTACCATAATTTACTTTTTCTCTTAAAAAAGATGTCCTGTCTTTTGGTTACGAATTTGGCTCAACTATTAGTTGGTGGCCACTTCTTTAAGGTAGATGAATCTGGGCAGCCTGAGGTGAATGTCCAGTTCCTGGAGTCACCACACGGAGAGTGCTCAGTGGCCACTGCAGCCCAGGAATATGGAGTGCAAGGTGTGAAGCTTCAAAGCCCACTTTGTGGGTAGCCTTCATGTTCAGACTTCCATGGGGAGATTGAGTCTGCTTTTCCTCTCCAAAGGGGCATCCAAAGTGTATATGAGTTTCTTTTTAGAGGTTATAATTCACAGCTATTTATGCGTAACGGGGGTGGATTTGACCAGGGGGAGAAACCATGATTCACTGCCAGATTCACTGACAAAGTTTTCAGTAATTTTTCTTTTAAACTTTTTCTCTGTTAAGGGTGGTTGGCTTGCCCTCAAGACCTTGCATTGTGATACCATTTTATGCCTTTCAGAGCATGTAATATTGCCTTTTAATCTCATCGCTTCAGTTCACAGTGGTGAATCTCTTCTCCACACTTGCTTGGAGGGAATGTGTGGAGCTGCCAATGCAGGTTAGCCACCTGTTTAGGTTTTATAATCCATGTCTTTCTAGCTCAGTGAACTTAGTTCTGACTGCACGTTAGAATCACATGGAGACTTCTAAAAACATACTTATACCCAGTCCCCACCTCAGACCAATAGAATCATATACTCTGAGGGTGGGGCCCAGGCATCAGTACTTTTTAAAAGGTCTGCAGATGATCCTAATGTATAGCCAGGATGAAAACCACTGTTTTAGCTTGATAAGGAAAGTAGTTGAAAAATTAAGAGGAAGTAGCATTAGAGATGCCAGTTTCTGCTCTGTCTTGGAATGAAAGGTATCAGGAGGTGAGACTCATTGCACTGAGTCTTCCTGATGTAATTACCTTATCATGGACTTATATCCTACGTGTACTTCTCTGTGTCCCCACTGCTCTGATTATAGGCCTCTTGAGTTAAGGACCATGTCTTTTTTTTTTTTTTTTTTTTGGCCACGTTGCACAGCATGCAGGATCTTAGTTTCCCAACCAGGGATCAAACCTGTGCCCCCTCCAGTGGAAACGTGGAGTCCTAACCACTGGACTGCCAGGGAAGTCCCAAGGACCATATCTTTTTAACTCTGCATTCTGAGCTCTTAGCCCACAGTAGGTATTCCTCAAATAATATTGGAACAAATGAAAGAAACTTTGTAAGTTGGGGGTTTCTTAGGATTCAAACCAGAATTGGACCTGGCCTTCAGAAGTTAAACTTTAGAATTCTGGCTCTTAGTTCTAATGTCTGACACTGCTAGTGGCCTCAGCTTCCTGGACCCTTTTCACTCTGAGTCCCTCTTGATTGTTTTGGGGAAGCCCTGGTGAGTTGGGGCATAGCCCTGAGGGTCTATCTTACCTGACTTACTTCCCTCTCTTTTGTTTGTAGCCCAGTGCCTGTGAGCAGGTGTCATGGTTCCCAGAATGTACCACTGAAATTCCTGACACTCAGGAAATGAGCGATTGGATGGTTGTGGGAAAGGTAGGATTTCAGGAAAATGTACCCTGAATTCTTGGCACTTATCTCCTGACTTCTCTCCTCCTCCTCAAGTCAGCTGTGTACATCTGTGTACTCACAGTTTAAGAAAAATGTGAATCTGATCATTCTGCATCAAGAGGGTGTGTCAGGGGCTTTACGGATATGCCCCTGGCAGATGAGGCAGACAGGGTTTTTCCTCCTTTAGCTTGCAAGGCAGCACAAAATGCATAACTTCTGTCTTCCTCTTTTTTTTTTTTTTTTTTTGCAATACGCGGGCCTCTCACTGTTGTGGCCTCTCCCATTGCGGAGCACAGGCTCGGGACGCGCAGGCTCAGCGGCCACGGCTCACGGGCCTAGCCGCTCCGCGGCATGTGGGATCTTCCCGGA